>NC_140130.1:16230364-16473003 GCF_964035555.1 Netta rufina
AAATTAATATGATTTTGGGTTATACAAATTAAAGAGGAGTTCCCTTCTTTAACAAGTTTGAGAGTTAATTTGCCAAGACTGCAGGCCCCAAAATCTTGTTTCTAGACAGATGTAAACCAATTGAAGAGAGCTGAGGGAAAAATGACAAATGACTGCAGACTGAGGGACTGATGGGCAAATGTGCTTGCCTTGCCTATGTGATAACTAGAAGTGCTGTTTTGAGGAGTGATAACAGTCTACGAATGTAGGGAGGCACATGTTTGTCTGATAACAGTCTACGAATATTTGAGAGGCACATACTTGAAAGGTGAATACTAATTAATTTAATAAGGTAAGAAGGGATATAACTAGGAACAAGGGAATGAGATTGTAAAATATATTAAAGTATGGCCTAGTCTCCCCAAAGGAAAGGGTGGAAGAACATATATTATACAAACTGGTAGAAAATTTCAGAAAATAATCTAACATCAAAGAGTCAGCTTTCAGATGAAAATAGATTGGATAATTTAGTAAGGCTCTTTTACCCATTTAGTTTCTGTTTGCTTTTGAGGTATTAAGGAAAGTTGGCAGCCTTTCTTAACTCTGTATTTTTGCATCCCTAATGCTTCCTGCTGATTCCTATCTGCGTTATTGCATACCAATGCTCGATGCTGCCTTTCTTTAGAAAATATGTTTAAAAAAGGAGCATTAGTGCAAACAATGTAAAAAGATGAAAGGGGAGGAGAAAGGTGAATAAGATTTGTGAGTGACTTTGAACAGCATTATGTTGCTGCACGCTGCCTAGAAGCTGCGGTTGGAAATGAATAGGAGCTAACTAATATTCAGATATGGAGGTCTGGTTGCACTGTTTTGTTTCTGATTTCATCTCGGTAAATGGTGGGGATGGAGCTCCCAGAGTGTGAGTTACTATTTGTGTTACATTCAACCAGCCTGCAAGGGAAGGGATGGTGAGATCAGGAGTAAACCTTTTTAGCAGCAGAGAATTTTTCCTTAATGAACCGAACTGTGTCTTAAATTGCAGCCAGAAAGTCAGTTTGACTGCATCTGAGAGAATGGAGAGCTGCCCTAAACTTCTGGTTTGGTTTGTGCCAAATTGGCCATGAAACTGAAAATCTTGTGCGGTGCCAGTCGCTTCTTTTCTGGATGGGCTGTCAGGTGCCTGGTCAGCTCTGGTGTGCTGAAATGGAGGTGATGAGGAGTCACCCCATGAAGCAGCAGCCCACGTCGCTGGCTCGTGAGAGGAAATACGTGGCTGTGCTTGGCATATGCTGGCTGACTCCTGTTGGCTGGGAAGCAGCCCTGGAATTAATGTGAGGAGATTATGTAAAGAATTTGGGAAGTGTACCAGCTTGGGGGGTTTTCCTTTATAAAGCGTAGAAATGGAACCTTAGTTTTCAAACAGAGCTAAGACAAAGCTAATTTATGATGCTCCATTGCATTTCGGTACGTGGTCTCTACATGGATCTGTACAAGGTTTTAAGCTGCTGTCTGAGTTCCAATATATAGAGGGCTTAATCTAAGGGGGTGTTTTATCTCTTCCATTATGAGGAAAAGTCTTCACGTGAAATTTAAAGCCAGGTTCTGAGTGCCGTGATGTGTACCAGTGTGGAAGTTGTAACTCTGACTGGTGAACTGTCAACTCTTAAACAAGCCAGGAGGTTCTTACCGTATTCCTTCCCTTCCTACTTTACATTTTACATAATTTGGGATCACTTTCGGTGACTAAGAAATACAGTCGTTACTTCTACTTGCTGGGTTTTAAGGAGGCACAATAATGTGCACAACCGTCTCATTGAATGATACAAGTTTAGAACAAAATATGATGATTTGTTCAATGCGTGTGCAATGATCTTTGTACTCATATAAAGTAATCTTTGATCTTTCTTTTCCATCTATCTCCGATCCAGACTCATTTTGCTCTTTTTTTTTTTTTTTCCCCAGCTGGAGGGTGCAATTGTGAGCCAGGCATTGTTGGCTTTTGCTCTGTATGCTGGCTTCTGAACAAAGGTGCTGCTGAAAGGGTGAGTATTTAACTTACATCCTCTTTGATGTAGATTTATGTTCCTAGGAACTGATAAATTTAAACTCACCAAACCTGTCACCTTGAAGTGTATCTAGGTTTGCAGTGGAAAGAATCTAATCTACCAGCTCATAAAGCTTTGAGCATCAGCCATCAAAGCAGTGTTAAATTCTGGTTTAGCGTAAATTGTGTGGCATTCTGCAGCACCACAGACCAGAGAAGCTGAAAGGCGAGCATCTCTGGCCTCTGAATTCACAGATCAGCATTTACAGCAACAGAAATCTCAAAGACCATGAAAATAAACAGTAATGCAAATATGATTCCTACTGAGTGACCAATATGGAAAAGGATGGCTATGAGGGGTGCTTGACTACCCATTTGATACATAGTTGTATGAATTCTACATCAGATCTGACATCTAACACATCAGTTGTCTTCTGAAACTGACTGAGGTACCCAAGCATTAGTTGAAAGAAAATGAAAAAGAAAAGAGGCTTTTATCAACTAGAAAAGGCTGCTTGTGAGATGGGGGATAAGTTTAATGCTGTTGCACTGCCAAGACAGAGAAGGAACTGTTAGTAATTCAGCAGGAATTTCTAGAAATATATCCCTTGAGTCAGTGAAGTACTGAGTGTGCCAGACATGTGAAGGTGCAGCGTGGGGGTGAGGATGTCATTTTACAAGTGTTTTCAATTGGCAGTGTATAGATTAAAACAACAGAGGATTAGCACAGAAGGGAACTTTTGAAAACATCTCAGAGCTTTATGGTTGTGAAATAGTGTTTGTAGATTTTATAGATTAATATCTACACACAAACAAAACTGTGTATATAGAACGGTATTAGTACCTTAAGGAAGGGTAGATGAAAGTAAATATGTGATGCCATAAAGTCTGTATTGGTCTGTTTTTCATATGACTGCATTAACCATCAGAAATGAGGATGCATAATGTTTGAAGTTCATTCTTCAAGAGCATCCATAAAACTTTATGCTGTTAGGTATTATGTGTGTATTGGTCTTCTGCAGACAATTTTCTTCATTCATGCTCTTTATTTAAAAACATGGGTGTTATCTACTTGTACCCATAAAAGCGCCCTGCATTAGAGTCATTAGCTTAATATTTTAGGGTCTGAAGAGAGTCATGGGTAAAACATTCTAGAAACTTGCAACTAGTAGACTAAAGAGGCTTTTTATATACAATAAAGTATATAAAGTAAATATCTTGACTTTATGAAGAAAAATATCTGAGAATGTTCAAGATTAAAAGCAAATATTGTATATTCCATTAGAAAGCTGGACTCTCGGACTTGAAACTTGCATTTCTAGTTCTTGAACATACTGAAGTAGATTGAAATTTGGTCTGTTACTGGTATTGTTTCCCGTAGTAAAGCTTTTAATAGAGATGTTTAAAGTCTAAAAGGTATTATTCTTTTTTTTTTTTTTTTCCCTTTTTTCTTTTACTTTGCTCATTTCAAAAAAAAAAAAAGCCTAATAAGTTTCAGGGCATACCTTTGAAATCTTGAAAGGCAAGGGAAGATTCTCATCCTGTTTTCGTGCATAGATAAGTATGCCAGGTGGAGCAAAGTGTTGTTCTGTGATTCCCTTATAACAGCTATCAGAGAAGCCCTCCTGACTAAGGAGACTCAGAGTCTCTTAACAGAAGGACACTAAAATAAGTAGTACACTGCATAAAACTCACCGCTAGTTCTGTGTGTCAGAAGGCTGTCCCTGGCTGACATTTGGCACAACGATATCGATTGCAGTTGCCAGTTGTGCTCAGCATGTTTCTGCTGTCAGGAAGCGGTGAAGAGCAATCATGAGGAATATCACATGCAGAAGGATTTGCATGCAAGCAAGACATGAACTTAATAGCAGGAGATGGCAGGTAGATGTGAGGAGGTAGATGTGAGGCCTAGAAGAAGTTGTAGATATGAGGTTGTAATTTTATTAACTACTCACAAGGAATAATTCTCTGTACCTGGGGGGTTGTTGAGAATAATCATTTCCAGCAAGGTCTATTTCAGCAATTCCTATGGTACTTTTGAGGCTAAGTATCTTTGGTGTTTTTATGTTTAGCAGCTAAATCACACAAGACTCAATGGTATGACTGAGTTGGAGGTTACGTGTTTTTTCCCTAAAGCTTGCTGTTGCATACAAGGCCCTAAAACCAAACAAAGCTTATATGTTGAAAAGTGTTAGGCCACTTATTAAGGGTACTTCTGTTTTTGTTGTCCTCTCAAAAGGAATGGATTCCTAAGGAAAGGAAAGGAATACACACAAAAACTCAATCAGAAAACAAAAAACAACAAACAAACAAAAAATATACCCATCTTCTTTGTTTCCAAATGCTCTTTTATAAAGATAGAGTTTTGGTGATCTGAATCAAGGTGCTGTTTTCCTCTTGTCACTTCTTTCATCCTTTTGAATGATGTACTGTATGCATTCCATGGTATTTGTGTACTTGGCTAAGCTGTGGAGATGCAGTAGGTTCACATGGCTAACGAGAGCAGTATACAATGCAAAAGTGGGATCTGTTCATCAAGCAGCCTATTTAGCGAAACCCATTTCAGATCTGGGGTGCGTTTTTTAGTGTGAGGACAGGCAGGAAATAAAATGAGAGTTTGAGGCCTTTCAGGAACAGGCATAGTGCAGGCTTTCCTTAATCCTGATGAGGCCAGAGGTATAGAACATTTCTTCATTTGGAAAAAAATGTTGGATTCAGCAGTGTAGTTTTAGGTATTGAAAGGAGCTGATGGTTCATCCCTGATGCTCTGTAGTATCTGTTTCTTTGTGCTCTGATTTGTGATGGAGGAAGGCTTGAACGCTGCCTTTGATGCATGTGGAAAGTGTAGAGGGATCTTTGGACTCCGTACGTTAACGCATTACCTGCTGCTCTTCGTTTTGTGTACCCAGAGAACTGATGGTTTGGAGGTGGCTGTAAGAGCACGTACTGCAGGAAAGCTGTCTCAGCCTCCTTTTCAGATCATCACCCAAACCAGAAGCTCAGACTTTCTGAACCAGAAGTTCAGAGCTCTGTTTTAGAAATGAGGGGTTTGAACATAAAGTGCTTTTCTGAGGAGCTGTAGGCACACAGGGCTGAATTATCAGTAACTGCCTGCAGCAGGCTCTTTCTGTTGAGGGATTTTTTAAAGTAGACTGTAGCAGCATCGTTGCGATTCCTTTCCGATTTGCTGGCTTTTGTGGACTAGAGTACATGGGGGTGGATATTGCACTGAATTTGGTGAGCCTCCAAAGCTGGTAGGATTGTTCCCAGCTGTCAGTGACTCACAGTAGCCGAGTTGCCTTCTCAGAGTTCAAGTTAATGGAATTTGCTGTTCAGTTCCCCTTGAATTGGCTGGCAGAAATGGAATTTCCCGTGAACTAGGAAAGGCAGGAGAAATTCTTCAAAGTACAAGCTTTGAATTTGTGTAGCATCTGAAAAATTGCTGAGAAGTGCAGTCCTTCCTCATCTGGATGAGAGTAGCTCCTTGCCAACAATCTTGCTTTCAGGCGTTTCATTTTGTTCTGTCTAAATTCCTACACTGTGCTTTTTGCTGAACATACCCAGTTTCCAGAGGCGTGTTAAAAATGTGATAAAGGTGTGTTACGTGATTGTTGTCCTATTTCTTCTCCACATGGATGGCAAACTTCATCTGGATTTAGAGGTTGTATTCTGTCAGCAGGATAACTACTTAGTTTGCTATGTCAAAGCAAAGGGGTACAAATAGCACTGAGGGAATTAATTTGCGGAATTAATGTATTATTTACTGAGCAGTTCAGCTCATTTTTACTAAGCGGGTGATCTGTACCTTTCATGTTAATACGGAGGGATATCTGAAGTATCTGGGGAATACCATGAAGAATGGGGACCTGGGTTCACATGTTGATTTTGACTGTTCTGGTAGTGTGTGATTGCTCCAGGGAGCCTGCTGGGCTCTGGGAGAGCTGCATTCGGTTGTAGGCAGTGTTCAGTGTGGCCTCTTGAACAGTGAAGAATCAGTAGGATGGTTTGCATTTTGTTTATTTTCTTTAAAGAAAGCTGTTATGTGACTGAAAATCACTCATTTGCCAAAAGAAATAAATCTTCTGAAGCTTATTTGCCTTGCTGGTGCTCTGTTTCAGAGTATCAGAACGTTTGGAGCAAGTTCAGACTATTGCTGGTAATGAGTCAGTATCTGACTAGCCCACATTTGTGGCTTGGTTATACTGTGTGCAGGGCCTTGTTTCCTCCTTTTTGGCTGTGATTTGTACCTGTGAACCTTGGGAATGTGTAAGAAAAGTATCTTTCAGTTTGCAATGCCATGTGAAAAGCATAGAAAATGGAGTGTTTTCTACCCCATGTTTCAGCTTTTCAATTTTCATTAATCTATTAGGGTGAAAGTCCAAGACAGAGTAAGAAGATGACATTTAGTTCACTAATCAGATAATCAAAGAGGGAAGAGGTAACGGACACAAATTTATTTTCTGGATATGCGAAGGAAGAATATTCTGGGAAGATTAAATGTGTATCTGCTTCAGCCTGTATGTACATTTTTCCATTAGACAGCACTACATCACTGCAAAGACTAGCGATGACCTCTTGCTTCTTTTTGGTTCTATATTTGCTTCCTTCATATGCCCTTCTGTAAGCAAGACCTGCAAAATTTTTTGTCATCTTCAACTGAGTCACACCAATACTGGTTTGCCGTGATGATAATTGCTTGTGAAACTGCTCTGTTCTCTGCTATCAGTCTCTTACCCCAGTCTGCCTGGTTTCTTCAGCCTTTAGTGCCCACTGGTCAACTCGTGCAGCCAAGGCAGGGACTTCAGATGTGTTTGGGTACATGTCCAAATATTGCTTTAGATGATTAACTGTGGCAATGCTTCTAGTCACACTAAGAAAGCAACATTTCTGACTGCTTACGTACGTGATGCATCAGGTTTCGGGGACTTTATCGAGGGACTTCATTTTCCCTGCCCTAAGTATTTCTGCTGAGGTGGGAAGCTGATAAGATAACCTTGGCCCCAGCTGACTAGGTCTTCCCTTCATAAAGTGGATAAGTTTTAGTATTCATTTTTTTCTAAGATCTTTCCTGTTAAGAGGATCTTTGAAAGTTATATCCAAGTGATGAGATTGAAAGTAACCAATCTCGGGGCTATAGGGGATGACATTTATTGTGACATAATGATCCTTCTGGGGTCCTTTTCTCCATCAATACAAAGTACCCATCTCAGAGTCTGGTAAATCAGCTTTCATTTTTTGATAAATCTGCCATCACAAGACAATGTTTTCACTTGAAACAGCCGTTCTACCTTGCACTTTGTTTTCTGAATGCTTGTGGAGGGTGGGAGAACTTCAGTGCATTGACTGCTGAAGACCTCTTTTCCCAGGTGCATTGGGAAAGGTGAAATTAAAATGTTAAAGATAGGAAGTCAATATGTAGTAAACTAAGGTATCTTAAATCATGCTCTGGGCTTCTTATTCAGAGATAATTTAACCTGGATTTGCTGTTCTTTAAGCTTCCTTTCCAAGTGCTCTGTAATAACCCCCAAATGAAAGCTCCCTCTGTGTACATGAAGGAGTTTTGCTAACGATCTCTCCTATTGATCTCAGTGGTATGATTGATCCAGCAGCAGTCATACAGTAAATGCAGAAGCTTGTAGTGTTTACCACTTAGATTTTCTCAACTCGATGTTGTGGCACTGACTTTGATACTGTTCAGAGTCCTAAGAGCAGTTTTTACTAGAGGTCACGCTGTAATTAACATCAAACTGATTAGAGTAGCCTATTATAATTGGTCTGAGAGTTGTACTATAGTCCCTCGAAGTACACAACAGGTCATAATACTGAAAATACTGCGTTGATACCATCCTGTTACCTGCACTTCAAAGTGCAGTTCTCCACTCTCTTTTAAGGCAATGAAGGGGCTGCAAGAGGGACAGAGGTACCCACACAAACAGCAAGTAGCACGGTGACACACAAATACAATTCCAAGTTTAAAAGTTTGAAACTTCCTACAGTATGTGACAAAGGTGAAATGATATATTTTGGAATTAGTGAATGTTTCAGCACAGGTAGTTTAAAACCTCCTTTTTTACATTTCTTCATCCACACAAGAACAAAGTTACTCAGAAGAGCCGAAGAGAAGCAAACCTGAACTGCAGACAGGCAGTGCTTTTTGTTATGCCCTGATTTGTCTGGGGAATTCATGGCCATGCTTGTTCTTAATTCTGAGGTGCAGATAGCAATCAGTGGGACTGGGCATGCATGACTGATGGAAAGGAAAAGAGAAAAAAAAAAGGGAAAACAAGAACTAGATGGAAGAGGGTAAGAGCTCATACAGTACAATGTGTCCGTCAGTTTCTAAATACTGATTATGTCCATGAATATTTTAATTTAGGATTTCTTGAAACTTTTCAACCAGAAGGGAGTGGCTTACTCTCAAACTGTCCAATATTTGAGCAAGATAAACTCCTGCTCTGACTTATTGTCTTCTGTACTACCATAAAGTCTCCTGATGTTTTGAACTAATGCAATCATTAACTACCAGGGAAACAATGCATTGAAATTCTGTTTCTAGAAGATGCTTCTGGGTGGAGGGGGAGCCCCCACAGAAGACTGTGGTTAATTCAGTCTACCTTGTTCTCTGTTCTGTGTTTCCTCTCAGTCCTGTAATTCATAACTTTTGTTCTTCCTGACCATACTGATGGTGCAGAATTCCTTCAGTCATTCTCTCCTTCCCGTTCCCTTCTGGATTCATCCCAGCTGACTGCTGCAGTCTAATAGAAGAAATCTCAGCCAAACTGTGTAATCTCATGTTTTGGAAATTGAAAATCAAAAGCATATGTTTCAAGTGACAAAAGGAGTAATTCCATCTTACAGTACCTGAGCTGCTGCTCAAGTGGCCAGTTCTGTGACAAATAGAAAGTCATCTGACAAGTTTTTAACAGTCAGGAAAATATTATCCAGTCAAAAAATCATTTTTAAGTTGAGAATGCCGTAGATTATTTCTTTTACTGAGCCACTTGGGAGTATCTAAATGTAAGGAAGCAGCAGTTTGCTGTGTGTGTCCATAGTGCTCACGGCAGAGGGTGTGCAGAAGTTCTTCAGCCAAGCCCTAAAGGCAGCGAGCAATCTTCAGGATCATCCGTCCACCACTGACTAGTTGGCAGCCTGTATCCTCTACCTGAGATGGCACCTGGTGCTTACCATTTGCCATGGAACTATTAAGAAAACAGTACATTTAGTCTTTAGGGTCCATGATGTTTTCTGGTTTATTGTGTTTTTGTGTGTGTGTTTTTTTTTTTTTGTTTGTTTGTTTGTTTGTTTTGTTTTTTGTTGTTGTTGTTGTTTTGTTTTGTTTTGTTTTTTGTTTTTTTTTTTTTTTCAATTTACCCCATGTTAATGTTCCTCATGCTCTGTGGCTCTTAATTTGTGTTTGAGCTGTTTTCTTGCTCTGTTTTCTTAGGCTGGCATAACGAATCCCTCTTGCTTTTGCTTTCAGTGTTTTAACTTCAGTAGCTGAATTTGAGGTAGCTTACTTTCTAAGCCAGTACAGGTGAGGAAAAGCAGCAACACGAGGGGGGTACATTGCAGTAATGCACAGAGGGGAGAGAAAGAGAGAATAATGGGATGATGAAAGGCAAAACATTCACTGAAATGAGCTTCTAAAAAAGCACGGAGAGCATGTGTGTGTGTGGTGGGGAGGGAGTTGTCTCAAAAAGCTGTGTTTGTTCCCTGGAGGCTCCCGTGTGCTATAATTGAGTCAACATGTCAAAGTGAAGTATGTGGCGAGCTTTGCGAGTGGGGGAAAACTGCTTCTTCTGCACATACAGGGCTTGGATGAACCCATTCTTACAGCAATAATAAGCACTCTGCTTTTGCATTGCTGAAGCCACAACACAGCAGAATAGCTGTCCAGCTAGGCTCTGTAGCCGATGTTTCTCTAAGAAATGCTTTAAATCTTTGTTTGGTTGGGAAGCTAAGAATAATTGGCTTTAACTTCGCTTCTGTTGTGGATTTGAATGAAGTTGGTGAACAGAGGAGAAGATGACTGAATTGCTGTTGAGATACAGGCAAAGCAAGCTACAAGGGCCTTACTTAATGATTTTTAAATCTCAGAGGAAACAAATCCCATTCCTTGCATGTCTGTTTCTCATGCTGGTGTTATGTTTTGGAGACACACTGGCTTACTTTTGTTTAGCGTCTGCATTTGTGTGTTTAAAATGGATGGAAAAGGGATGATTGCAGTGCTCTGTCCCAGCTGATACTCGCAGCCTTTGGCTGTGTGACTTTATGCTTGGTGCTGCACTGGCACCTCTCTCCTGGCCAAAGCTGACTGCAGCTTCACCCTAGGACTTCATATGAACTTGAAAATCTTTAAAGCCAATGTTTCCTTGCTAACAAGCTAATTTTGTCTTGATTGGTTTTTATGTAAAATCTTTACCTTTGGTGCTTTCATATTTTATAAATGATTCTTCCTGACATATTTGATGTTGTGATTGTTTCCATAGAGACAGCAATGGCAGAAACCTGCACAAGGAAGGTGACAGCACTGTATTTTCAAGATTAACTGTTTTACAGAGGAATGGTTTGAGGGGGTGGGAATATAAAGTAGATTTTTCCAAGCAGTCACAGAATATTTGGGAGTAGTTGAATAACTACTGGAGGTCAGAGAGAGAAAAGGCAGCAGGACAGAAGAACTGGTTTGTTATTTTGGCGTTAGTCTGTGTGGGGAAGCAGTGAACAGAAGGTCAGCCTAGAAATACGAAGTGCTTTCAGCAACACATCCCCTTTATTGCAGCTCCAAATGAAGATGAAATTCTGAAATGCAAAAATCTGCAATGTACAAATTATCTCAGAGAAGAGGCAGAAGTTGACATGCCTGTGAGACAGCGTGTAACACACCTTTTTTAATTTCTCCCTTCCAAATTCACAACCTAAATGTAGGAAGCTTTTAGCATTAGCAATCAGGCACTTACAAAGCCATTAGTGAGAGCTGCAACCTTTTCTTTTTTTTTTTTTTTTTTTTCTTTTTCTTTTTTTAACCCTTGGTAAAATCAGCTGTCTGATTTTATTTTTTGGGCAGCAAGGCTTGATCCTTTTCATTATGCATTGTACTACCCATGTTTGCCAGCAAGATACCTTGTGAGAGAATGCAAGCATTTGATGAGAACCCTTGCTGTGGCCGAGAGGCTTGTTTTAAAGCATTCGGTAGGAGAGACCAGCATCCCCTGACATGTCTGTTTGTAGCAGGTCTTGCTGCTTCTGTCTACGGTGTGGTCATTTGAAGCAGTTGTCTGATGTATGCCCACATTTCTTGTATCGGCTCGGGCAAGTGGGAGGGGATAATGAGAGAGATGCTTGTAAACAGAGGCAGCTATTTTCTTTCAGGGACGATCCCTTTTCACAGAAGCGTCTGATAGCATTCAAAGTGCCCTTTCCTTCCCCACCACTATTTAGGTGCCTAAGGGCTGCAGGCAGGCTTGGGACTTGGAGCCCACATTGCTCTGCCCGGGAAGAGCAAGTCAGGCAGCACTGCCCATCTCCAGGTGGCAGGCACATCTCTGGCCCTGGGGAAATCAAGCAGGCTGGTAGTAAGACACAGGTGCTACACTCCAATTTAACACATTGTTAAATTCAGAGCTCATATGCCTTCCAGCCAAAATATGGCATCATACTGTAAACTGAATTCGTGTTATATCTTATTACACTGGGGAAGAGAAGCAGGCAGCTGGGAACTTGGGTTGCCTTGAAAGTTACAGAAGTTACTCATTTGTCAGTGCTTGAGGCCTCTTAGGTCACATCTGCACGGTACCTCATCTGGTTTTTGCATTATTTTGATATCTTTGGAGTGGGGGTGAGTAAAAAAAATAATAATGTAATTTATAGTTCTTCTTCGTATTTATATGCAACATTTTGCGCAGCTGGCACGTTAGAAAGTGTTTGATTCTGCTTTTCCCTTCGCCCAATGAAGGGGAAGTTTCTTTGTTTTTTGCCAGCCAGAATTACTGTGTGTAAAACTAGAAAGTAGCTTAGAAATCCTGGATTAGTTAGTTGTAGCAGAAAGGCTGAAGTAAATTGTGCCATCTGGTCTAAATACTGCCCTTGTATTTGCAGAATGATACAAAATTAAATGAAGTCGGTTTCTCCTTGAGAGAAGTGTATTTATAGATAGTTAAGCTGCTGAGATGCTGAGTTAGGAAAATAAGAAGATTGGTGAGGACCCCTTTCCTTTTGGGGTTGTGTGGCTGAAGTGGGACATGACTGGAAATTCAGCGGTACCGTGTGCTCTTTGGCTGATGACACCGCGTTATGCAACCAGGTCAACTCGCTTCGTGTTCTCTCCGGCCGTGTTCATTCCTACCTTGGAATGACTTTTATTGAGAATAGCTCAGAGATATTTGAGCTATGGTTGTCAATTTAAATCAAGATGCTTTGGATTTCCAGAATGCTGTCCTCAGAATTGTTTGAGCTCTGAACTTGTTGGAAGATTTCTGTGTGCTTTCTCACCATGTTTGTTTTTTTAGTCTGTTTTATTCCTAGAAGCCCTTTTAATGTATGCTTTGAAAGATGCACGTGAAGTTGTTTTGATTGTTTCATTTTCTGCATCTTTATAATTAAATATCTGTCTTTCTTGCTTGTTCTTTCTCCCATCTTCATTTCAGCCACGTAAAATCTGAGTTTTATTTCATGTTGCTCATAAGAGTGAACTCTTTATTTTGCCACGTTGATTAGAAATTGTCTTTAGAGGTGCAGAAGCCAGAGGCATTGCCTTTTATTTTTACCCATGGCATTCAGCGGGGTATCTGCAGACCTGGGTGGAGATTCCTGGACATGAATCTTTTGCCCTGTCAAGTTGATAAATGTGTCATTATTCTGGGGCTGAAGGGTTCTGGTTTATATGAAATAAAAGGGCACCGAGGACCAGAAAAGCATAATAGTTGACATTGACTTGTGGGTGTCAGGCCTGGCTGCCCTGCCAGTCCCTCAGCTCTTCCATCTTTTTGCTGTTTTGTTTTTTTTTGCTCTTGTGTTAATTTATTGCGCAGTATCCCTCTCTGTGAGTACTTGTGGATATGGAGTATCTGACTGACTGAGCTTTTCCTCAAGGTTGTGAGCAGGAACAGCAGAGTGTTTGATCCCCAGTGTTTTCACATGTAAAGTGAATGAGGCTGGGGCATCTGTCCATTGTGTTAAAGCATCTTTCAAGACATCTCCTCTTGGACACTAACTTCTGTCTCAGTTTCTGCTGTGCTAGTAGGGTAGATGGATACTCAACTCCAAATCTATCATATTTGCTAAGTTCTAATTAATTTACTTTTTAAATACACACTCATCTTGCTCTTTTAATGTGGTACTTCAGTGAATAGCTGCAGTGAAATGTTCCACCACTAAATCATAGCACTGTTAGGGTGTAGTAACTTCTCTTGTTAATTTTCTTGGTAGCCATGGTTTTTCAAGTGGACACCTGCATGGAAAAGCAGTGCATTTGGTTCTGGGTTCCCAGTTGTGGCCAATGAAGCTGTGTTTGTTCCCCGAGCAGGTGCACCATGGGCTGCCGTGGCATGGTGTTGCCAGCCAGTCGCAGCAGCGCAGCTCACTGCTGCCTCGCTGCTCTGTGAGATGGCAGCCAGGCGAGATGGCAGCTCTTGTGACTGTGTGCAGACCACCAAACTCGATCACAACCAAAGTCGGCTTCGTTCTCAGCCAGCCTGAAGCTATTGCTGTATTCCAGCTTTTATTCTTGCATGACAGGCACACATGGTGGGCAGTCCTTTGAATGTTGGCCGCACTGTACTGTTTATTCTTCTGCTTAGGAAGCTGGGTGAGACCTTGATTCTGTGTGGGCATGCTTCTCGCTGCACTTCAGTACCTCTCTGTAGGGTGCCTTGTGATGCTAGCTTTAGTCTATGCATTGGAGATTTCATTTCCAAAACATGTTTCTTGCTGGTGAGACACATCTACGTTCCCTTTCTCATGATTGTAGAAAAAAGTGCAGTAGAAAAATATGGTCGGTATGACTCTTTGCTCTTGGAATGCTTTTTGGCACATTTCTGACTATTGGTAACACTGTGGTAGTATCTTTCCCCCTTGCCTGAAATACACTGCTAGAATGGATTTGGGAAAGCTCTCCTTTTCCATTGGTGTGGAGTCTGGATCACAGCAAGACAAGTGGATGATATTAGTAGACGGCAAGTCTTTGAAGTATGTTACAGTCAGCTTCAGAGAGAAAGAAAATCCCTTCCCTGAGCTACAGATAAACAATAATGCTTTCAAACCTTGAAGAGGATCAAGGTGAAACTCAGTGAACAGCAACTGCAGGGGAGATGCTGCTGCTTTGTGACAAGTGGCAAAAATACTGTCTTTCTTTTCGTGCTTCCTTAACAAAGCAAAATAACAAAGTACTCTGAGGTTGTTCTATGAAAGGAACATTAAAAGTTTTTTGTCTCATATATCCTCATCTTAATAGATGTGGGTAGAATAGATTTTAAAAGAAGGATGCAAATGCCTTCTCGGAATTCCCATCTATCTTCAAAAGCAAGTGAAAAGAACTGAATTCATCTGTTTGTGTGGATGCATTTCACAGCATTTATTTGCCTATTTATATTTGTAGGGGAGTAACATCTTGCAGCTGCTGTGTCACTCTCAGTTCAGTTGGCTTTGGCTGGGAGAGAGAGAATGGAACAGCCTCATTTCTCTTGTTAAAGTCGTGAGGGAAGAAGGAAACTACATCCATGCTCCTGAAGTACATTTCAAAAGGTAGATATGTCCCCCTCTGCCTGAGGTGAAGGAGCTCTCAGGAAGATGCGTTGGAGAGCAGCAGGAAGTGGCTGCAGAAGTGAAGTGACTAGGGCTGCTCCCTCTGAGGCTGCCGTTTGTTTTTTTACAAGATTCCGAGTCTTGGGAGACAAAGGAGAAAACCACATTTTCTCCCAGGATGAAAGTATTTTCCAGAAGCAAGAATGTATTCACATAGCTTCGACATGGCTGATAGATAAAAGCTGAAGTTCTGTGGACAGGGGCGTGTATTAACATGCCATATGAATTGCAGTGTCATGAATGATAAATAAGGACTTACGAAAGAACCTCCAAGGTGAATGTCCAAAATTGAAATAGGAATAATGAAGAAAAATGATAGCTTAAAAAAAAAAATACATTTTTAACATACTTGCTGACATCTGATGACTACTGGGAGAATTCAAACCAACTCTGCAGGTCACCTCTAACAAAAAGCTGACTGTATAGATAGGGGTTTAAAAGGTACCACACAACAGCCTGTCCCGGATACAAAACCCAAGTGAGAACAAACTGCAAATTGAGAGGTGGTGGGCTTGGGTGGGGGAGGGAGATTTAAATGTGGCCTTCAGGAAAGAATCTGTGTAAAGAATTGAGAAAGAAATAAGATGGCAGCGGCAGCAGCCAGGATTTGCAGAGCTTTTCAGTCCTTTGTTTGGTTATCTTGCATAAGTGCTTTAGCCAGAGACTCTTTCAGTAGCTGCATGGGGCCGGCTTGGAACACAAACGTGCATGAATCCAAATGTAATTTCCCTGTTGTGCACATTCTGGCTGTGACAGCTCAAGTTATGAATGTAAAATAGCAGAATAAAGTTCAGAAGATGGCCAGGCCTGCAATGTTAATAGGAATTGAATTACCCAGAGCTCCTGTGAGTTCGGCGAAGGTGCTGCCCGAGTTTTAAGTTTAGCTGCTTCCATGCTTAATTTTGGTGTGCCTTGGAAAAGATGAAATAGTCCGTGTGTCTCTGTGCATCTAGGTAATTCGGCTTAATAAAGTAATGTTCAAAGCAGGCAAGAGGGTTGATGCTAATTCTCCGCTCCAGTTTGTGGCTGGTGCTGGCACACGAACTCGGTAAGCATCGGTGGTTTCGATCTGTAGCAATGAAGTACTGTCCGGGGAGTGACAGTATCTTCCCTTTCAGGCAGTTCCCTTCGCTGTGGGGTAATTATCCATAATCTGCCGTTTTCCCTAATTCCCTGTGTTCAAGGGGAGCTTCTGTGCAGAAGGGATTTCCTCCTCCGCACCGGCACGCTGCTCACAGAAGGGGCACCTCGCCGTGACTGGGGGTCCGCTTGTCCTGGGGCTGTGCGAGCAAGGAAAGGGCTTTTCCCCCTTCTACGCACAACTTGCACGGCAAAGAGAAGTTGCAAAGTTTATAACTTCCCCTGCTTCTTCGGCATCAGATTTTCCTGGGTCTGTCCTCTCTTTCTCTCTCTCTCTTTCCTTCCATCTCGTGTTACCATGGAGAATGAAATGCCAGTTCCATTCAAGTTGTCGGCTGAATAGGTTTTGAGGTTGATGGATGGTGAGAATCTCTTATCCCTCCTTCTCCAAACACCGCCCCTGCCTGGTTCTTGACATTTCACTTGCCAGGGACTGGCAGTCAGAGAGAGGGAAGTGAAAAGGAGGCTGGCAGTGTCCTGCTGAGATGCTTTTTCAGTTCCTTGGATGAAATCAGCAGCCGTGAGAAGGTCTTAAGGACTTTGGTGCAGAGCCTTGTCCTCAAGCTGGCTGAGGCATGAATGCTCACTTGAGTGCGTGCTCCTGCTTCCCCAAAGCACCCAGGGAAAGAAGATTCATACATGACTCTTGCTTCTGCTTACGGCTGTATTTTGAGGGGTGAGGTAACCTCTGCAACTAAAAGGGAAAGGTAAGGAATGAGTCAATATAGTGCGTGCTCTGGCATAACCTCTTTCTCTCAGAGATACTTCTTTTAGACTTCGTTTTAGTGCTGCCTCACGCGAGAAGCGGAATTTCTGCAGTCTGACTTGCCTGGGTTTGTGGCTGGGATGCTGAAGTTAGCAGGAGCCTGTGCTTAGTGTGAGTCCAGGAATCCCCATGTGCACTGGTTGCCTACTCAAGGGATTATTGGTAGTGTCAAAACAGCCTCCTGAATAAGGTACTTATTAAAGCAAATATTAGAGCATCATGGATTTTAACAGGCCCAGGGTTGAAATGTGGTGTTGGGGTTACTGCTGAAGTGCATGAAATGGGGCTACAAAGCAGAAAAATCAAAATGATAGCACTAAAATATCACAGAAAATATTTATTTTGTTGTGACTTACTACGTTTCATACAAGATGACTGTGGCTTTACAAGGCATCGGGAGAATTTTTAGTTAATGGCGGAAGGCTTAAGCTTCTCCTGTTTACTGAAGGGGTTGTTTTGACTGATGACCACCCAATAGTTTGGCAGAAGCAACTACCCGGCATTGTTTGTTGGTGTGTGGATTTCACTTTTGGAAGTAATGGTGTAGAATTTACATTCAGGCATTTTTTCCAACTATAAGGATTCCGTGTACATTAACTTGTTAGGAGAGGAAAAATATTTTTATGACCTCTCAGCTAAAACCTGATGTGTCAGGACCATACCAGCACAGAACGCCACCATCAGTGGGTGGTGTTCCAATTTAAGGTCATAAGTACAAATTTGTTATGTGTGCTTTTGAAAAGCTGTACTATTGCTAATAAGCAATTGCGAGCTCTTTCTTTCAGTGTATCTCTTCAAAGCATTGCAGTGAAAAATATTTCTATACAAAACTATTAATAACCTTCTGTATGTTCCTAAACTTGCTGAACAAATACATCTTCCCCAGTATCATCAGCAGCTTTTGCATGGCTGAGCTTCACAAGAGTTCACTTTCCATTTGATGCTCTCTGGTCTGTTGTTGTTTGACTCTTGTCGCCCTGCTGGAGTTTTCCTGCTGCAAGGTTGCTTTTCCTCTTGTGGAAGCTGCTTCCAAAATGCTAAGAGGTTAGCAGCTTGGCCACTGCTGTGTTAAAAGGGAATTTTCTAATTACTGCAACAGAAACGCATGGCTGTGTGTGAATATATACAAAACAAAAGTAAATATAATATATATGAGATATATGTGAATTTACCATCCCATTCTTTAGTTAATTTATTGTAAAGATCCTAGTATTGTTTTATCTCAAAGCTCATTAGGTATTCCCTAGATAGATGCATGCATAGTGGACTTGTGATTTTTAGTCACATAAAATAATGAGCAGGACTTTGGTTTTCTGGTTTGAAATTGGTTGGCTGCAAAAAAAATACATTTACAAAAATATACTGCTGAAGCAGCTTTTTACCAGAAATATGTCACCCATGTCAGATGGAGTTGAGAGAAAGTGATACAGAGAGGAAAAAGGGGGGAAGTCCTGTGGGATACTGCATGGTACTGTGGTTTGGGATTAGCTTCCTAATAGGCACTCAGCTTCATGTTACCATTCATAAGGGGTAGGGGAAAGGGTGAGCATCTGTTTTATTTAACAGTTTGATTTTGAGGGAGCTGAAACAGAATCAGCACTGAGACTTGGGTTGTGTATTTCAATTTATTCTGTTACCCTGCTGTTTTTTTTTGATTTACATGCTGCCTTCTCTATGGAAAAAATACACTTCTACCTGGTTTTGAGTTTGCATGAAATGAAATCCCTGATCTTTCTCTCCCGCTCTGTTTGTGACAATTGTTATGTTAATACTTGTAGAGATTGTCAAAAGTTTTTCTGGATATTTTTGACAGGTTTCAACTTCAGAAAAAAAAAGTCTTCCAGTTTTCAACACAGATATATTTAGATTCCATTTGCCCTCTGAAATGCCTCCTTCTTTCCCCCCCTACCAATATAAACCCTTTCTATTTGTTTGTTTTTGTTTCCCCCCATGAGAATTGCACTGACTTTGTAACAACGACAAATTTTATTCTCAGGATGCTCCTGGTAGCTTCCCTGCTTCATTCATTCCGGCCTTCAGTTAAATTATTCTTTGAAAAGAAATGTTCATGTCCCACTGTTTTTAGATTGAGAGCTGCAAAATAGCAGTTCTGTAACTGTTCCTCTGTAAACCGTCACTTGGGCCTTTTATGGGTTCTGAGATTTTCATGAGTATACCGTGGTTAGTAGTATTAACCACTAAAGGTGACTTTTATATTATACCTGGAAATACCTCCCAACTTCAGAAATTGGTGTTTAGGTGGTGGCTATTGTAATCCAGTGATCCTTCCTGGCATATACAGTTCTCTTACAGTGTTACTTTTCCTATTCTGAAGGCTGATTCCTTCTGACACAGTTTATTAGTGTACCACTGTCAAGGTTTTTATAGAGGCAAAGTGCTGTAAGGTCCCCAGCTATGGAAATCTTGAAGATTTTACACTTTGCCTTAATTTTTGGTTATTGGAGTCTAGTTCTTGTGTTGGCTCTTTTGTTCTTGAGTTCACTCATTCTTAATTCTGCAACAGCCTGAAACGCTTGAGATCTGTCCTTTATATTGTACAAAATGTAATTGCTAAGAGCATAGTACAAACACCAAATACTATGTGATTTCATGTCCATCTCAACTACTTATTCAATCCCCTGCTTTCCAAATTGCTTGTTTTTCTAAAATGTCTTCCTTAAGCCTTAAAAGTAAGTTGGATTTGAAAATACAGCAAGCAAAAGGTGTTCCAGAATGTCAGTGCTGTTCCCTTCCATTGGACTCTGCGATTCCCCGTCAGTGCATTTGTTGAGGCTTCCACAGGCTCTGTCATGACAGAGCATCATGGATCCTGAGGAGTTTGTCACGTAGTAGGGGAACCCTTGGATATAGGAAGCCCTTTGTGCCCATATGCCTGGGATCTTTGACTCTAGAAATTAATGTTATAAATAAATGATATTTTTAGATTAAGTAAAAACGGTAACATGAGGAACAGCAGCAGACAGTGATGCTGTACCCAGCAAAGAGAGGCTGAAGAACATCTTAGTGGTGTTCCTGCTGTGGCTTAGAGGAGTGAAATGGCTTTGTATTTCTAATTAAGCCCAAGAAGCATTTTGCTAGCTAACTTCTTGCTTAATATGTTTAAATAACATCTCAATTAATACTACAGCTAGTTTGAACAGAAGTAAAATAAATTTGTCAAATGTATTATTCTGGCTTCCTTGTTATCTGTCATTACAGTGTCTTTGACAAAGACTGCTAGATCTCTTAGAGAACTTAATAATTCTGGAGAAAAATATTGAACAAATGAATTGTGGCACTAAGACTAGGAAAATTGGTTGGATAACTTGATTGTTCTTCAGCCGGTTATTATTTCTAATCCCAGTTTTCGTCTTTTATTCACGTTTCACTCCAGTTGTCCCTTAATGGAAATTAGGGTATTCAATTTTTTTTCTGCATTTTGCCAGCATTATTTGGGACTTCTGTCTGTCTCCCCCTTTCTTCCTACTGCTTACCTCTTCCCTAAATGTGCTGTTTTCTCCCTGCAGTCTTTCCCCGCTGTACTTCCCCTGCCATCATCTTTCCCTCCTCCTTTCCCACCTAGACAGTAGCCAGAGCCTGGCACTCTCTTGTCTCACCCCACAGCCTCCTGTCCTGGCTGCTCTGCTCTGTTGTGCAGGCAGCTAGAGGAAGATTGAGCTCTAGACCTCCTCCTGTTTGCTACATGTTTTACTTCACCTTTTCCGCAGTGAATAGTGCCTGGGTTTCTGTTTTGAGCTTTCCCAGCCAGCACAACGTGGGACTGACCTCATTTGCTTCAGTTTCACTCCTGCCTGCCGCTGCGTAGCGCCGAGGCAGTGAGAAAGGAGGCGGCTTTGTGCTGTGCAGCTGGGAGAGCCCTGAGCAGAGCAGGAGACTGAAGCCGTCTGTCCCTAGCCTCAAGAAGACAGCCCTTCATTTGTATGTTCCAGCCTTAAAGTCTGGAAAATGAATTGTAGTTTGTCTTTCACCACAGCTTCCTACCTGTTCTGGTCAAGTGGATTTCTAAGCCCTGTATCGGCTGGGCTATATGCAAAGAATGAGTGCTGTGCTCTCCAGTCACTCATTCTCTTATCTCAAGTGTCATTTACTGGAATCTCTCTACCTTTTGCCTCCTGTAAAATGTAAACTGAATTACAGGTGTATAGTTCAATCAACATATTAAGTGTGTGAGGAATGAGAGGCAGTGGGGATTTTGATGCCATATCCATAGTGAGAATATTAAAATCTGTGATACCGGGTATCTAAGCTATTTTCTAGTGTATTGAGAGCACCGGTTATGTAAGAACAGTTTCCAGCCGAGACAAAACATGTTTCTGTGCTAGGTCAGCACAGCAGGAGATCATTTCTCCTCACCTGGCAGAGCTGCTGCTCCACAAACCGTGTGGCTGCTAGTTAAAAGGCTCAGATGTGCAGTGTGTCTGCTCATCTGGGATGGGGAGACTGGAGTCACTGGTGAACACTCGTGAGAGTTTGACTGGAAAAACATGGAAATTTCAGGTACTCTGTGTTGGTGTGTAGTCTTATCCCAGTCACTCTGTTGCACGCTTTAAACTTAAAATGACCTTGATCAGTGTCTGAGATTGATTTTGTGCCTAAACATCATGCACGTAGTATTGGTGTTTGCATTGTCTGCAGATGCAGAACGCTGGATTCTCAGAGCTGAGAATTTTTGTTTTGTTCTTTTTACATGATGCACAGCAACTGAAATTGCTGTTGTCTTGCCCAAATCTGACTGAACGCAAAATCGAAATGAAAAACCGTAAACCAGCATATAGCATGGGAAGCACGACAAGAAGTGGGATTAATCTCTTTAACATAAATACCGTTCCCTCTACCCTCGGATTTCTGAGTAGGTGTTTGATGGCGGTTTACCATGAAGACTAGGAACAGCAGGCTAGTGAGGGACAGTCAGATCTGAGAGCAGCGTGAGGGATGTCCCTTGTAATCAGATCGAGTTGTACAGCGTGTGCCTCTAGGCCAGCTGCGGGCTGTTCAGGATTTGTCCCTGTGAAATCCTGCCCTTTAGTCTTGTTCCGGAGCTGCAGCACTCAATACCAATGTGTTCCCTACACCCCTCGCTGCCCGGTCTGATTATTGTTTGTTGGCTGTATTTGCTTTTTCCAAGCTGGAACACTGGACTTCTGCAGTGACTGGATTTGTTAGTAGAGCAAAAGGATGGAAGTAGGGGAAGGGATAACTGGAAATGGTATTTTCTTCTGTTTTAAATAAAACTTAGCATATTTTGTAGCAGAGTAACATTATAGAAGAAACTGGAGTTCACAAAGTTAATAAAATGCATGTCCAAGACCAGAATTTCCCCCCAAAACAAGTAGCTTGGGGAGAATATGGTCTAACGGTCTAGGATATTCTCTAGCCAACTGTTGTATTCCCTGCCTTCTGCTCTCGTTTGTACAATAGAGGTGTTGTTTTGTGAAAGGTGATCTCAGACCGTGCTTCTCCTGGAAAGGTCAGTGTTGCTCTCGTCTCCCACAGTTGTGGCATTTCTGTCTCGCTTCAGTTCCTGCAGCCGGGCAGCTGGAGGGTGCGTGTGTCGGCTCATAAATCTGACTGACTGCTAATCATTTTTTGGTGGATCGCTTATTTGGACCAGTGTGCTGTGAACAGCCAGGGATGTGGATCGACCTTTTCTGCTAGTAGCCACTAACATCAGTTTATGCTGCTTGTGAAACTGTACCCTGACCCTGTTAACACTCCTCTGTAACACACTTTGGGTACCCGACTGAGCACTGAGTGATAGCATCTTGCAGATATGTGCAGGACAAGCTGCAGTTTCCTCTCCTATAAGCAGTATCTCAGTGTAGCATCATCTCTGTGTACATGTGGGTTGTGACATCCTCTTAGGCTGGGGCTTTCGGACTCATTCGGGCTGAGCATCACCTGCAGGAGTAACGTCGGCTCTGGGCCAAGCTAGCATGGGCACAGGCGGAAGCACGCTGCAGTTCCATCCTCCTCTCTCTTTTCTTCTCTCATTTTTGCTCTCTTTTGCCCCTTAGGCCACATGACCTGTTTCTTATTATTGCAGAGCTCCTTCCTGGGACCCTAAGCTTGTGTTTCCATCCATGCTTTACAACCCCACAAATCAGGCATCGTGTGAGGTTAATTACAAGCACTAAAGCTGTGCTCCCATACGTCATCCTGCCATGCCTCCGCTCCTGGGCGGCAGCAGCAGCCTGTACACAGAACAGCGAGTCAGTGACCTCAGGCAAAAGGCATTAGTGGCTTGGCAGAGGTGCTTGCCCCAGCGTTCAGATGAGAACCCAGAAGATCCTGTCAGGAGCTGCCATCGTGTACTGACTTAGAAATTGTTTTTGAGATTCTCTGTTTTGGTGGCTGATCTTCAGAGGGAATATGGATCTTTTACCACCTTCACCAAAATGGGCTCTTCCTTGACTTACAGGAGAGAGATTTATCCGGTAAAGAAGGTAGCTTCTAGTCCCATCTTCCTATTTCTGTGTTTTATCCAACAGTTATTTCAGTTTTTTAGAGTACATGGGTTTGTTACTCTGGGTCTTGTTTATAAATAGTACCAGTAGCAGGAGGCCTTATCAACTGTGAGCAGCTGTACTTGCCTCTTCATTTTAAATCTGAGCAACTAAAGTGCAGATGAGCAATAGAACTTCATTTTTTGGCAAGTGAAACTTTAAAATTCTTTGGGATTTGTTGAAAGCTGTTGCCTCTGTGCTGAAAATGAACTAGCATTGCCTTTTTGAGGAAGGCTATGATGACCTGTTTGTTGGAGCTCATATTAAAGGTTCATGGTAGTAAGTATTAAGGTCTATAATGCTTTGGGTTTGAAATGCTGTGTGTATATATATGTATATGTATATCATAGAATCATAGAATATCCTGAGTTGGAAGGGACCCTTAAGGATCATCAAGTCCAACTCTTGACACCGCACAGGTCTACCCAAAAGTTCAGACCATGTGCCTAAGTGCACAGTCCAATCTCTTCTTAAATTCAGACAGGCTCGGTGCAGTGACCACTTCCCTGGGGAGCCTGTTCCAGTGTGCAACCACCCTCTCTGTGAAGAACCCCCTCCTGACGTCCAGCCTAAATTTCCCCTGCCTCAGCTTAACCCCGTTCCCGCGGGCCCTGTCACTGGTGTTAATGGAGAAAAGGTCTCCTGCCTCTCGACACCCCCTTACGAGGAAGTTGTAGACTGTGATGAGGTCTCCCCTCAGCCTCCTCTTCTCCAGGCTGAACAGGCCCAGTGACCTCAGCCGTTCCTCGTACGTCTTCCCCTCCAGGCCTTTCACCATCTTCGTAGCCCTCCTCTGGACACTTTCCAACAGTTTCATGTCCTTTTTATACTGTGGTGCCCAGAACTGCACACAGTACTCGAGGTGAGGCCGCACCAGCGCAGAGTAGAGCGGGACAATCACCTCCTTTGACCTACTAGCGATGCCGTGCTTGATGCACCCCAGGACACGGTTGGCCCTCCTGGCTGCCAGGGCACACTGCTGGCTCATATTCAACTTGCTGTCTACCACGACCCCCAGATCCCTCTCTTCTAGGCTGCTCTCCAGCGTCTCATCGCCCAGTCTGTACGTGCAGCCAGGGTTTCCCCGTCCCAGGTGCAGGACCCGGCACTTGCTCTTATTGAACTTCATGCGGTTGGTGATCGCCCAGCTCTCCAACCTGTCCAGATCCCTCTGCAAGGCCTTTACACCCTCATTCGAGTCCACAACTCCTCCAAGTTTGGTGTCATCAGCAAACTTGCTCAAAATACCTTCTATTCCTACATCCAGATCGTTTATAAAAATATTGAAAAGTACCGGCCCTAAAATGGAGCCTTGAGGGATATATATATATATATATATGGACTGTTCTGCTTAGCTAAGTATATTACTACTTGCATATATTGGAGATACTACAGAGTTAAGTCTGATTTTCTTGAGACTCTCATCTGTATACACTTTGCAGAAGTGGCACTTGGGGAATGCCTGAGGATACTGGGAAGTGAAGAGGAATGCACACGGGCAGAACTTGAGAGGAAAGGACTTTAAACAATGTATGGGGGATGTTGCAGGTTGCCCTTGCAAGCATGACAGGTTAACTTTTGACCTCTGAATTACTGCATAGGAACTTAAATTGGCCTTTCCTCCATTTATTTCTTACAGGTAAAGCTTTATTTTCTCTGGGTAGATGATTCAGGTTGCAGGTTATCCATGCACAGACCCCAGGCTTGGACCTGGAAGCGGTGCGTCTGTTCCTGCATGGCTTACACCCCGAGCTAATTGACCTGCTGAACCTTTGCCAGCTTTATTCAGAGCCACCGCTGATGTCTCTGCCTTGTGCTCCCAGAGCACGGGCCACTGGGAAGCAGGATTTGGACGAGTTGGGCATTCAGAGCCAGCCAGGATCCACCACTTGCAAGACATAGAGACGTGGAGCTGATGAAAGATTAACACGTTACCTGCACTGTGATCCTTGCTGCTTTGAGAGGTCTGTTAGCTGGGTTTTGTTGTGGGGCTGACCCTCTGCCTCAGGTAAGAGACCTCTCAGAACCTGCAGCACTGGAGAGCACAGTGCGCAGATTCTGGGCTGCCTCTGAGCTGTAGCCTCTGTGCAGCTGGGTTTGTGTGGTCAGGGCTTGCTCATTATTTGGGTGTTCCAGTCCCTTGTTATCCTGGGTAGCAGAGAGCTGACTTAATTTGTTAATGCTTGGGTGAAGCGAAGTCTGACCAGGCTAAGAACAAAGTGTTTAGTTCAGATGTTTTCTGATGGCATGTTCAGTGTTCAGAACATTTAGAGAGGGCAGATAATCCTGGGCCTGGCTCTACTGCAAAATTCATCTACCCTTGGATAATGCCTTTCATCCTCAAAACAA
Organism: Netta rufina; assembly: GCF_964035555.1. NCBI lineage: Eukaryota > Metazoa > Chordata > Aves > Anseriformes > Anatidae > Netta > Netta rufina. Next base: position 16,255,965 of record NC_140130.1, read on the forward strand.
ACTTACTCATTTTGCTGTATGTTTTTCTTAGTGAAATCTATCTCTGCAGTATGAACAGCAAAGGCACTTTTTTATTCTTTGTTTCGAGCAACATCCACAAGGCTGCATGGTTTGCATGTGCTAGGAAGTTGGATAACAGAGGAATTTTGTGAAAATAAAGCAGATTTTTTTTTTTCTGGTAAGAAGTTTTCTTTTTCTTTTTCTTTTTCTTTTTCTTTTTCTTTTTCTTTTTCTTTTTCTTTTTCTTTTTCTTTTTCTTTTTCTTTTTCTTTTTCTTTTTCTTTTTCTTTTTCTTTTTCTTTTTTTTTTTAACTTGCAGACTATGATAAGCTTTTGTTGTCAGATTGTGAAAAGATGTGCAAAAGGAGATGTGAGTGAAGAGAGTACCTGCTGTAATGTAACCTTCCGTGGGAAGCAATGCTAATATTTACTTGTGTTTGCTGCTAATGGGTAGAAAAATATTGGTCTGTCCTTGGGCTGTGGTAGTTGACAAAAAAGAAATTAACCCCATTTGATAGCTGTAAAATCTGTTGCCTTCTTACACCAAATTTTGTTTCCTGCACATGGTTTTGAAAAATTTGTTAAGCCGAGTCTTAGGAAGTAAAGTGTTGTGTTGGGCAAGACATCTTCTGGTGGCCTTGGAGAGCACCTCAGTGTTCGCTGGTTGTCTCCTTTCAGTGGGAAGTACGTGGTCTTCCCAGTCCTCAGCTTAGCCTTTCTATTTAACAGTTACAGTAGGGTGTGCCAGGCTGAGCACGTGGTAGATGCTCCTTTTTCCTTCGGGAGCTTGGGATATAGCTCTCATTAACCCAGAAGGAAGAGGGAAAACATACAAAAAAAAAATCTGGCTGAATAAGAAATAGGCCAGTGTGCTTAATTTACAGTTCTTCTTTAATCTTTATGTTTGCAGCTTTGGGTAACAGTCAGTTATATATAGTCAGTTCAGTTATTCCTATTTCTTTCTGTCCAAAAGAGTCACAAAGGGGCAGGTGCATCCTCCGGCACTCCAGCAAGCATGCAAAAGTGGATTAAATTCAAAGCACTAGAATCAGAACTGCTTTACTGTAATTTCCTGAACTGGAAACTGCAGTAATTCAGGTATTGAAGTGGATCAGATGCCCTGGCCAGAGAATGTTTCCAGTTCAGAAAACATTGTTGTGCCTTACACCATCAGGTACACATATTTATCCAAAATTTCTTCTCTCTCCCCAGGTTGGTGTTTTTGCTCAGTCTGCATCTACACAGCTCTTTGTCAGACTGCACACACACTTCTTGAGGTAAGGAAGAATTGCTATAAGGGATAATTTTGGTCTAGGTAGTATAGTAGATGGGGGACAGAATAATTTTCTTTGACTCAGGACATTATACACGTAGAAACAGATTAGAGTTTAATACTTTATGCTTTCTTGAGTGTTTTTTATGAAATGCTATAAAGTACAAGTAATCAGCTGAAGATGAGCAGTGACTCTTCAGGTTTTCAGGCCTGTATTATCGTTGAGGTGATTTTTTGTTGTTGATATTTTTCTTGGTATGTGCAGCTCTTTGTGTGTAAGGTTTCTGGGTTGGGGCTAGTCACCACTTAGTGTGGTGTTGCATAACCTGCAACAGGGACTGCAGAGTTCTCTATGATTCAGCTGGTAGGGTTTTAAGCAGCACAGGGTTATCTATGTTAAATTTCAGTTTTATGTTAAACCTGATGTCACTTTTCAGCAGGGCTACACTCTTTACATTCTCTAAGAGAGTTACAGGGATAGTAACATCGGTGCTTGCTATGTAAGGCTGGCTGGCTACTGTTTCAGGAGCCAAGTTTGTGCCTTTATCCAGTGTCTCTTAGTAGCACAGTATGCAGCCCCAGCACCTTTCTGCAGGAGGCTTTAGAGGATGGCACTGAGTACTCGCTTTGCAACATGTGGGCTTTGGTGCTACATTGCTTCCCCTTGATTTGTGAAAGCGTCTGAGCTGCGGAGTGCTCCAGAAAAAGTAGGAGGCACGCTGGTTGCACATGAGGGGAGCTCAGTGGTCAGCCAAACCCTTAGCTTGTTAGGTGGGCATAGCTCACTGAAGAGGGTGAATCATGCGTGGCTTTAGTGAACGGATAAGGAACAGATCTGCTTCTGAGAGTATTTTGGAGAGACTTCAGCCTCAACCTTCCCACAGAATTGCCATGTTGAGAGGAAGAGGGTATGATTTCTCTTTACTGTCTTCCTCTTTGTTTCTGTACCACTTCCTTTCTTCTTTTTTTTTTTTTTTTAATATTTTTTCTTTAAAAAATTAACATAAAAGTCCATTTAAAATTTTCAAAGTTTTAATAAAACAAAAGAGAGGTGCACAGGGGCCTCATTCATCACCTTTTGTCACCAGACTTGATTTGACATCTGAGACTAGAGAGAAACTTTGGCAAGTGCAATGATTTCCCGTGTGGGGGTAATAAGAGAGAAAAAAGCTGTCAGTTGAAAACAGCAGGAGCTGCATTAGCAAATATAAATTAAACAGATGGCTAAGATACTGCAGCTGTCACATAGAAGCTCCAGGAAGATATTTAGCTTAGAGCTGCAGGAGGCTATTTTAAAAGGAAAGATGAAAACAACAACAAAGCAAAGTTTAGCATGACGAAGAGACAATAGAGGCATTCAGATCATTATGTGAAACTTACCCAGCACTGACTTTTTTCCTTCACCTCTTCAAATCTTAGGACTCTAAAATTAATTCAGGATCAGCTATTATAAGATCACATTACAGATTTTCAGACAGTGGGTTTGTTTGCTGGTTTGGAGTTACCCTTCTGTATTCCTGCATGAGATACTGGCTCTCACACATATCCTGGAAAGACAGAAGCAACGTGACACGCATCATACAGTTTTGTTCTGGTTGTTTTACAGCTTTTTCAAGGAAACCTTATGAAATAATTGTTTTTGAATAAAATGTTTGAGGATATGTGGTGTTAGGAGTGCTAATATTTTGGCAACAGATGCACTTGCATTTAAAGTCTTTTGCATGGTCAGTCGTAAGGTGATTTTTTTTCTGACCAGTTTTCAGCCATAAAGTGACTGTTCTTTTCCTTTGTGAAAGAAATTACAAAACTGCATGCAAGTGTGCTGGTTTTTAACAGGTGAAGGTTGTTTGGAATTCCAGTGCTGTTTCTGAGAGGCCAAAAAGCAAGTAGTTTTCAAAATACTGTATGTATAATCTTCCTCAATTAGGACTGATGATTTGTCTTAGACACCTTGTATGTAAGCAGAGACTGGCATGCTGCCTTCATAGATATGTGAAGATGTGAATTTGCAAAGTAGGTGCATTTGAAGCCTGTATTTTACATTCAGAGAAATAGTGTATGCATCTGTGGTGGACTTTTTTTTTTTTTTTTTTTTTAACCATGTGAGAAATTCTGGATTTTTGTTTGTACTGCAATGCTCTGTGCAAAATTAGTGCATCTTCGGTTCTGTGTATTTTTTTTCCAACTTGTGTTGTTTCTTTACCATACATGTCCCTAGGTGCAGTTAGCTATAGGTGTATACTTCATCTATAGAGATGATTTGGGAGCTATAAAACTGTCTCTCTAACAGCTAAATCTTCTGTTCCTCAGTATTGATCCTTCCTCCCATCATCCCCGTAAAGTCTGAGTATGTAAGTCCTAGCAGGCTCTGGAAGTCAGTGCAGCTCTGTTCTTTTAGAAGTAGGAAGTTCATCACTGAAATGTAAATGCCCTTCAGTAACTAAATCTTTAACCTATCCTGGACTCTTTCCTGATCTTAGTGGTTCAGGACCTAAATCATGAAGGGTATCAAAAGTTAAAAGCAACACCTTGAGCTTATTTGTGAGGTCTTGCTGAGAATGTGCAGCCTCAGCCTTCCCATGCCATTCAGGGCTGCTTCAGTTGTCTCTAAGTAGAAGCGGGCTCCTCAGCTTGTAACTGTGCATTTCTTTTATGGAGCAGCTTCATGCTTCAGTGTAGAACAGCACAGCTGTTAATGCCAAATAACTGTCATTTCAACCCAGGAAATTTCCCTTCTACCCCTACAGAAACTTTGGAGCAGTTATAAAACTTAAGAAAAGTAAGAACAACCACAACAACAACAAATAAACACCAAATGCAAAAGCAAAGCCTGAGAGTGCCTTTTGTAACAAACGCAAATGGAAGACACAAAGTTGGCCTTGAAGTGTACTTGAACTTGAGAATGATAAATGTGGGATATCTTTGTCAGTGCTGGAGGGACGTTTCTCAGTAGGTGACCTTCCGCCGGGGTCAGCCTGAGCCCTACGCCTCCACATAGTTGCTCTTAGCCTTTTTCTGCAATGTTTTAGCTAAAGTTTAGTGCCAAGACATGCTAGCAAGGCAGCAGTTCTGTGTAGTGGGAACCCAGGGCATACAGAAATGGACATTGAACCTTTCAAATTCCCTGTCAGCTCTGTTCCTGGGAAGAAACCAAAGGATCGGTCAGCATGAACAGAAGCCAAAGGAGGATGATAATGAGACAGGGATAAGAAGGCAGTAAGAGAGGGAAGGAGCTAAAACAGAGAAGTGGCTACAATGGGAAGAAGCAAGGGGGCAGGACAGCCTTATTTCTAAAGGTGGTTAAGTTCTTCTGCTGAGTATTCCAAAGGCAAGAATGAACTGTTCCAGCTGGAAGTGTAGTTACTGTCTAATACCTTATTCTGCCCTTGATCTTCATGTAAACCTTCTTCTGGTGGTATCAGGGAAGGATGTCATGGAAGATGGAAGGGTACATGGCTGCTGCTGCTGTAGGTAGAGCAAATGGAGTATGGTCTGGCCTGTGGTGTAGAGCTAGTGGGGACGTCTTTATAGTTTTTGAAAGTGAGCTGTGACGTAATTTTTCATGTCATTTAATATCTAAGTCTCAATTGATCAGGAACAGCCGCTTACATGCAAAATGTATACAAGTGGGAAAAGGAAACACAATCCAGCTTTTTTTATGCTCTCATGGCAATAAAGGGCTTCTTAACTGAAAGCAGGAAAGCCCAGCCCTTAGTACTACAGCGTTGTTCTACAGCTTAGCAAATCTGCAAAACATTTCATGTACTTTGACTCTCATTTGAGCCTTGTCAGTTCTGGTCCAGGCTTAAAATGAAACAAGTCTGGTTTTTAGGTTAGTGCCATTCTGCATGTAGTGTAGACAGGTACATCAGTGAATGAGTAAAGGTTGTGGACAAATGTGTAACAGAAATCAATAATTTTTATTATGCTTATCATTTCAGAGGTCACATAAATAATTCTTAGGTGTTACAGAACAACACATCGAGTAGATCTGGTATGTGGGCTGTGGATTCCACAGTGCTATTTTGGTAAATATTACCTTACTGATTAATGTATTGGAGCTAGCGTTTTTCTAATTTGTCTAAACAGCAGAGAAGATGGAGTTTGATGTTTAGTTTTGCTTTAAAGTAGATTTAGCTTTACCTTTTCATTGGAAAGCAACTGAATACACCTGCTTACATTTCGGTAATGAAAACATCTTTCATATGGAAAACAGATTTTCCGTGTTGTTAAGATTCCTACTTCTCTTAACTGTGGCAATTTCTGTCTTTGAATGTTGAGTTCCGTTCCAGGTCCAAGTATGTCAGACCTGCATCAGTTTGTGGGAAAATGTGTAGCTAATTTGTGACCAGCCGCAGATTTGAGGTATGGCTCTGTGTAGTGTTACACTGTGGTGCATGTAGGTTTTCAAAAACTCTGTGCTTCTGCAGATGGGTATGTAGAGACATCCATCGAAAATAAATGCAGTTATCTATGGAAGAAAAGCCTTCCAGAGATGAGGCAGGTGAGCTTCCTTTCCCTGTGTAAGCAAGCCGTTTTGTGTTAAGAATTGCTACAGACTTCTAGCAAGATGTGAAAACACTGCAAGGCAGAATGTAAATGCACTACTGCTGGTAGCCACAGGCTAGCCAAGTAAACAGCTCAGGATAAAACTAAACACGACTAGAAAGAAAACGGCAACAGTCATTTGGGAACCTGGCGTGATGGCACCTCTCCACCTTTGTTACAAGACAAATAACAGTTGGCTATTTGATGTTGCTCTAAACTCGAGTGAGAAAGCTGGAGTTTTGAATAGAAAATAAGAAGAATAATAGCACATTTAAAAATGATTGACACATGAGCTAGTTTCTTGTACCACAATCCATGTTCTTTGCCGTCATAAGAGTCATTTCTAGGCATTCATTCCAGCGTCGTTAATATTCCATTCTTTTCTATTTGGCAGAATATATCTGACCAAGGCTTTATCTTAATGCATTTGCTGCTAAGGGGATCTCTTTACAGAGGGCTCTGTTACTTCTGGCTAATTCACATGAATAAACAAATGCAGAGAATTTGTATTATGAAAGTAGTAAAAGCACTTCCTTCATCTGCAGTCTCCAAAATATGCTGATGAGAGTTACTCTTCAAGGTGTTTCCAGCATAGCTGTGTTTTGTTAAGATCCTGCAGAAATTAAACTTAGTTGCCATAAAATATCCCATCCAGTTAGATACTACCACAAATGTGCTGCTGCCAGTGCAGCATGTGTTTTTAGGGCATTTGTATTAGCTGTTCTGGCAAAATAACCTTTTTGCCTGTGTAAACCACATCTCACTAGGCAGATTTGCTAGTATAGCTATTTTAGCAAAGCCTTTCTACTGTAGAAAAGACCTTATTGATAATACTGTGAGGTTCCCACAGTAGATGAAAGGCACAATACAAAGGGCTTTACAAACATGAATTAAGCTTCACAACACCCTTGTAAAATAAATCATTCTTCTAGCTTGCCAATGTCTAGTTTCTTTTAATATGAGATGTTTTGTGGGGATAAGAAGGAAGGGTAGAAGATTCAGAGTTGGGGGAATTAATGCCCAGTAGCACTGTAGCATTGCTAAGCTGAACAAATTTCTGACCTGCTGGAATCCCCTGCCATCTCCATCTGACATTTAAAGTGTCTTAGCAAAATCAGCGTTTCAGAGTGTCAAATAGCTACTGGTTGTTGGTTTTACCTGCTCTTTGATAGTATGAGGAGTTATAATCTTCACACTCGGCAATTGTTTTTGTCCTGAAAACCTGGAGCTGGCTTTTTTGTATGTGATATTCTCATTAATACTGTGTTTAACTATGGTGTTCTACCCTGCTGGTTGGTATTAAACTATACGAGCCTGTATGAGCCTGTGTAGTAGGGTGTGAACAAGTTATGCAGTTAAGGGATCTCAAAGGGAATAGAGAGAGGAACAAAACAAGATTTATGCACAAGAATGGTTTTAAAGTCAAGTCATTCAAAAGTTAGAGCAGTCTGATGTCGATAGTGTCTATGTGGTCTTGATTCATTTTTGTGTGTTAATCATCATGCAGTCTTTAGTTACATGATCACATTGTATTTATTCCTTTCTCACCTTTTACGGAATAAGGAACCGAAGAACTGTGCTAGGATGTAGGTTAATTTTCTCTTTTACCATTCAGCAGCATTGGTTCTGAATTCAGCATGTAAACTCTTGGGGCAGGCCCATGAATTTCAGCAGCCCTCTTTTAAACACCCTGTCCTAGATTCTGTATTAATATGTCTATCAAGAATTTAAGCAAGCTGTGCAATCCTCATTCCAGTTTAAGGCCACAGAGTGATAGTAAATGTTTTCAAAATCAAGCTACCTTTCCTCACCAAGTGTAGGGAGGGACTCACTCGAAAAGCTGGCGCAAATCCTCTAAAAGAGGGGAAATGATGGAGACATCTGGGCTGACTCTGTTCCCTGTTCTAACCCTTCCTGCATGCTGAAGGAAGTTCCAGTAACTGTTCGCTAGTGTGCTTGATCCTCTGAGAGCTGCTTGATCTATTAGTAGTATTTTTGAGCCTTGTTTCCACAGCAACAGCACACTTTCTTTCTTTTTTTTTTCTCTCCCATCTAAAGGTGGCTGTTGCTTTGAGAATTAGACCTGTGGAAAAGCTTGGCCTTCTTGTCCCCTGTCGTGATTTCAGCTGGCACAGATCAAGAGTGGGAGGAGTGGGACTGGGAGAGAGTGACCATTGGTGGCGTGGTGTGATTATGAAGTGACAGTGGAAGGAATGAGTCCCACTTAATTATGGGTTTCAGCCTTAATAAAGTGAACGTGTTGAAAATGTTGGCTCTCTCTAAGCTCTGTGAATGAAAGGTGTGGGACTGTGACATTAGCAATGATCGTTTTAGCCCTTTGCACGTGCTCTTGCAGTCATGTAGGACCCATGTCCAGTTCGTGCATGTGTTCATGCACGGTACAAAACCAGATGTACGTTCTGCTGCTCACAGACACTTTGTGTGTTCATGTCACAATAAGAAACCTAATCTAGTGTTCATCCTAGCATTGTAGGGAGGGGAAGTGTTATGTTTAATTGCTCCTCTGAAATAGGAAAGAAACGTTATGCTCTCTTTTTCCCTATGTTAAGACATGATACTTCCTGTGGGCAGCACAGCACTTCCTTTCAAACTCAAGTACACGTACCAGTCTCTACATTTTCTGCTGCCTGGAAGACTAAGGAGCTTTCAGTTTGTAAAATATTTCCATAGATCAGTTAATTGCCCCTTCTTGTTACTGTTTAGAGGTGAGTGAGAACAGAAGCAGCATATGGTTTGATACCAACATCTTGCTGGGGTTGGCTTTTTTCATCCATAGTTAAGAGAGTAGTCTCTTACATTGGTGCTTTATGGGAACCTAAATACAGTTGCTTATTTTTATTTATTTTTTTTTTTTTAGTTTGCTTCTTCCTTAGAATGCTTGTCCTTAGAACTGAACCGTCATCCTTTCATGCAGAACATATGATTTGTGGCGCTGAGCTGCTGTCTGTGATGGTTTTTGTCTCCTTTATTTCTCTTCCCTTTCTTAGGGATGTGTATGTTCTCAGGTGTGTTGTAATAAGTGCTATTCTGCTTGTAACAAGCTCACTAACTGAGTAACTTGTGGAATAATTTAAAATTATGTTTCATTTAAAATTATGTTTTGTTTAAATTTCAGGCAAGTCAATTATATAATTAATATTGAATTCTGGGATTTCCCTTCCTTTAAGAGTGAATAACTAAGGCAGTATCTGTCATTGTTAGGCTTTTGCACAGGAGAGGCCTCTCCTTGATGCCATAGTATGGTGGCTCGCCACCATTAGTATTTTAATTCCTAGTAGTTTTGAGTAAGGATGCCAGAAATACTGTATTTCTCTCAGGCAGATTTATAAGTGGATGCACTGATTAGCAAAATCAACGAGTAATGGATAAAACCACATAATCTGAGATTGTCTTGGAAAGGCACAATGTTTATAGCCATCTTTACAGTGCTAAGGCCAGAAATTCACTGATTCTTATCTGTATAAAATGTAAAAAGCTGTTCAAGGTTAAGCATCCAAGCCAGAAATGTCAAAGGCAGAAATTAATTAAAATACGGATTGCTTTCTAGTTATAAACACATCTGGATGTACTGTTCTTGTTAAAGATCTCATATTTAGTTCAGAAATGAAGACCATTCCAGTGCTGACCCTTTTTAAAATCAAAAATTAAGTTTAAAGTTTCAAGTCTTGTGTTGCTTGACTTCAAAACTCTTCTGACCGTATGTAGCTCTTTCTGAGTGCACACTGAAGACACCGCACATTTTAGTATAACTGAGAAGTTGTTTATTAAAAGACCAGAGTGTAAAATTCCATGACAGTTTAACATTCAGTAATTTACCATTAAGCTGCTTGACAGAAGTTAAAATTTATGTTAATACTGTCTTGATTAAACAGCAGTCATTATCACTTACGGTGATTTGGCCAAATTAGTTTCCTAGCAGATGTCTCAATAATGGAGACATCCTACTATAGCATGTCCAAATTAAGTAAAGTGTGTTGCATTAATGTTTTGCACTTATATAGCATCTATCATTTCAAAGCACTTCACACAATCGTGTTTGATATTGGAAAAATGCATTAGGTAATATTATGACCAAAGCAAATTTACACATTCAAGGAGCTACGGGACATTTTTAAAACTTCAGCAGATGTCTTGTATTACAAGTTTTAATGTTTAATACAATGCAGTCATCTAGTGATTCCTTCCAGGGAACTCAGTTTATGTAGCTTGCAGAAGAAGGTTTGAGTTAACCCTTTAAAGGACACAACAGATGATGATAGAAGGAGACATGAAACATTTCAAACCTCAGCTTTGAACTACTTCTAAGTAATCCTTCCCAGCTAGTCTTTGAATCTTCACTGCTCTTCATGCTTTTCCTCTTCCGTTTTCTTTTAAAATTGATCAACACGGAAAATAGTTGTGATTTCCCATCTTTTCCTTAACGTACTCCTTGGTGCCTACTTGCAGCATCACTTAAAACTTCTGCCATGGGTTTTGCCAAAGTAACTGAAAATTCAAGGGCAGAGAATAACTTTTACATATGCAGTGTTAGGATCGTACCTATGGGTGAAGACACGCTTCCTTAAGTCCTCACCATTTGCTTTTACATATTTTATTACTTCAGTTTACGTGTGTAGGGAAAGCTGATACCACTCATAATTGTGCATATGCAAATTGAAGGATTTTCTAGGTTCAATTTGTGTGCCTGTAATGTGTTTTTCCAGCTTCCATTTTCCAGCCTCTTCAGCATTTGGAAATTGTATTATAGTTGTAATGTAGCACAAAGCAGATATCTGACACACAACTCTGAACAAGTCACTGCCTAATTTTTTCTGTTCAAGAATCGGACTAATCACATTTTGCATTTACTTAATGGTTACATTTATTGATTGTGTTTTACAGATAGCATAACTGAGAGCAGACACTGAAGGCAATTTGCCCAAGATCCCAGTATTTCCTGTAATTCTGGTTGTGTTTTCCTGATTTGATTTGGAATGATCCAATTAAGAAGTATATGTAATTTCATAGATGTGTGATGTATCAAGTTTGTGGCTCATCCGATAACGTTCAGACACACCATTTCCCTCCGTTGCATGCACCTGGCTGACTTTTCTTGTAACCACAGCTCATTTTATTGCCAGTTTTTCCCAAACTTAATATGATATGGGTCACGTAGTAAGGTCAATGTCCGTGTTGTACTATGAGATGAATAGTTCAGTTGGGTGTCAGCCGTCCTTGGAAGAGTGGAGTACTTTTTTGAAGTATTAAAACTATTTCTTGCCTTTTTTTAAGTCCTTATGTAACACAAAGACAGATGAGAGGAATTTACTTAAATGAAGGATGTAATATTTCATTGCTGAAGGCAAAAGTGAAAGAAGCTGAGGAGCAATGAGGAGCAGGCAGCATGTAGGGCATGGTTTTGTAATGCTGTCAGTCATTGTGTGTGTGGCATGGAGTGCAGGAAAGGCTGCTTCCTTCAGAGAGCTGCTTGTCCTAGGCCTGGCTGGGTGTCTGCTCCAAATGCAAGCTGAAGATGTGCTGTTAGCGGCCATAACATGATGGGCTGTGAACTGCCTATGTGGATTTATTTGCTTTACAGTGCTTCACAGCAAAGGGAGATGGCTTACTTCTTTCCCAAAGCCTGCACGCTGCGTTTTGGATTGTGAGCAGAGGGGAGGAGCGGGGCCGTGGCTGTGACAGCCCCTGCCTGCTTGGGCAGTGCTGGCTGGGGCCAGCGGGGTGTCCAGCTGGGAAGGTGCAGGAGCAGAGTGAAGGTAGGCAGAGCTGGCAGGCTGCGGGGGCTGCTCCCTCCCGGCCCCCCTTTGCCTCCTAAGTCCCTGTAGCCTGCCGGTGCACTGCCGGTGGGGAGGTGCTGGATGTGAGAGCTTGGAGTTTGATTTAGCGCTGGCACTGTGGCATTTAAAGGAAATGAAAGATGCGGCGAGTGAGAACTGGTGGGAGAATCATAGAAGCCTTTCTGAGGTATTAATGGTCCTCATAGTGGAGTCCTTGTACATTATTCATGCCCTTTGAGCCACGCTGAGCGCTCTGCACTCAGTGTGGTAGTAGAAGGTAAAAGGAAATTAACCCTGTAGTGATGCTTTGACATGGAACCAACGTAATAATTCTGGCAGCGTGTTGAGGGGATAGAAGGGGATAGAAAGAGGAGAAAACAGATTTCAACTCTGAACTGGGAGAGAAGTGCTCAAGAATACTCTGCAGTGAAGCAAGAGAAAGAACCCTTGAACCTGTGTATGAGGTCCTGGGGTCCCTCCATACTTTACACTCCCTTGTCAAAGTATGTTTTCCAAGTTTTAAAGGATACGTCTTGTAGCTGCGTGATGAGCTAGTCCTCTAAGCTTTCCAACTGATGCTATGGAGAGCTTTGCTGTAGAAGGCTTTGGCATGTTCAGATCAACTGTAGTAGCCAAGACTTACCAATGATTTCTGGATCAAATATCAGAAATCCATCATTCCAGCCTGGTCAGAGTAGGTGTTGCTGTGTTTGTGCTTGTCTCTTTGAACGTTTTCTTAGTAAACTCCTCGTGTTTAGGATTCTTTGTTTCTGTTCCCATCCCTTCTTCCTTCTCTTCCCAGTTTTAACTTATTCCACTGTAATGTACAGCAGGAGTGTGCACAAGGGAGCTTTTAGAAGGGTTCAGAAACAGGAGACTTCTAATGCAATGGATCTATATAGGTAATTGATCAGAGATATTTGTGCTGGAGAGGTCTCTTACATCCAGCTTTTACTCACTGTCCATCCCCCAGCTCCTCTGAGGTTTCACAGCAAGTATCCAGAATGTAAAAGAGGTTATTGCAAACTAGTGGAGAATGACCTCATTCAGCAGCTAGGAGTAACTTTGGGAAGGGATTAGACAAAGTGACTGTAAATAGATGTCCTTTGCTGGTACATAAACCTTGATTTACTCTATGTACCTTTTAGAGGTAGGACTAAAATATATTACTTTGGAGGCAGAAAAAGTGAACTCGTGGTGGAAAAAGCAGGATCTGTGCCAAGTACTGGTTGACTTCTGAACACAGAACACAGATTTCCACAAATGTTACAGACTCTTTATATCCAAATTTCTCCTTTTTCTTTTCCACTTACAGAAAAACACGTTCAAGGATAATATTTTAAAAAGCCATTTATTACTTAGAGGGCTTAGCTCTGTGACTTTTAGGTAAAAGACAATTCTGAAAATTTTACCTTGGAAAGTATGTGTCTTCTGGGTTGGGGGGAGTTACTTTGTTTTTATCAGAGGCAAGAATTTGATGCATTTGCTACCTGAAAGAAATCTTAAGAATAATTTTGTTTAAAGGCTTTGCGTTGGAGTCTGGCAGTCTGGAATAAAGGGTCTCAGTGAAGAGTGTATCTCACCAGGCTCCGATTTTCAGGAGATCCTAAAGGGGTTTGGACCACAGCGATAAGGACCAGGAGGCAAATGATAAATGGAGCACAGTGATTAGTACTAGCCTGGGTGCTGTAACTGCTTCCAGGGCTCTTGAAGATACAGAAAGAAGAAGAGTGGAAAGAATAAATAAATCATTCTTGTGGGGACTTGTGAAGGTTGTACCTCTAGGACTGCGCTCTTGATTTTGCAGCCTCATAGCTGCAGGTAAAATGAGCTGTTGTGGTTTTACCCCTTTAAGGCGGCTGAACATTTCTTTTGCTGGTAGATAGCAGTGCACGCTACTGACTGCTGTTGGAATCCAGATGTTACCAATGGAAGCCTTTGGGTGACGGTTGAGAAACTGAGTTGAAAGTTTTGTCTTTTCAGGTATGCTAAGCATTTAATAGTTAAGCAGTTAAGCATTTTGCCATTGGTTCAGGTATGGCATTTTCCTATAACCACTGCTGATGGCAGATAATTTTCTTAGTGTGGTGTTTTTGCTGGAATGTCAATCAGGATGTGTGATCAGTAACCAGTTGCAGTGAAAAAGATGCCAGAAGTTCCAGGAAGTTGAAGGACTTTAGCAGTCCAGGCTTTTCTACCACTTGCCTGTAATCTTATGAGGTGGTGCCTCTCAGAGTATATCTGTTCTTTGCTAATTTTGTCAATGATTGCAAAAATCCCCATATTGCTTTACAGGAAGATCTTGTCCTTCTGTAGGTAACGCTTGCAGACTCCTTATATGCTGCCTGTGTGCAAGAAATCTTCATTACAGTCTCTTTAAAGTAGCATAAGCAGGTGCAGGAGCCCTCGTGCCTGCCCCCAGCATAGTCCGTGGTTGCGGGGGTCTCCATTTACCTCCAGTGGGAGACCCATGCTTGGATTTCAGTCCAGCCTCCACTTTCTCCCATTGGCAATTGAGAATCTGCCTGTGGGGCTGCAAGGAGTAAGGTGCAAGCTGGTGGCTTGAAACAAAGGGGCTGTGTGCTTATATGTCTACTTCGCAGTCAGTAGAAGGGGGAAGAGATTAGGAAAGAAAAAGCCAGAGTCCAGGGATGAGAAAGCAGGGGAACACCACTCCTCTCTGTCAGAAGAAGTGTGACAGGAAAGTCCTGCTCTGGAGAACAGGTAAGCTTAGCCTGGGAAACAAGGGGGAGGAACTGCAGAGCCTGGGTTTCACATAAAGCATGCTGGCTCCATTTGAGTATTCAGCATGCCTGCCATGCTTAATGATGTTGGTATTTAAATGGTTGTAAGCGGGCTTTGAAGTTAGAGCTTTGTTGAGTTAAGGTAGAGGTCAGTGTGTTGTAACTGTTGGCTGAACATTGATAACGACTTTGTGTACTTTTACATTTTTAAGCTGTTTGACCAAACAGAAATTTTAGGAGTATGATTTTTAATTGGAAATTTAATAATTTAAAATTTTATGTAGTAAAAATCAGTGAATTGCAGAAGGCTGGTGTTTTTTTTCTCTATCCATAGTATTTTTCTTCATGGCCTAATTGAATGTATGACATGAAACTCTGAGATTTTTCCTCAAACATGCAGAGAAGTGTGTATTTATGTTTTCAAACTTTGAACCATACTTGTCAGTTGTTATAAAGCAAGGAAATCCCAGGCGAAAGGGATGTGTGGAGTATCTTCCTTTCAAACTGTTGTACAGACATAATGGCTATGCCTGGGAAACTGGTATGGAGCAGCACTTCACACTGCAACCCCTGCAGGCACTGGCAGCACTGAAACAGGAGAAATTTTTAAGAAGAGTATCGGTATAGACAAGCCCAGCGCTGCTTGGATAGAAGGAATCAGTCCAGAAGATTTTATCTTCTGCTTAGGGTTGCTGTTCCTGGCTTATGTCACACCTCCTCGCTGTTCTCCTACCTTGTAACTTCCAGCACTGCTTTCTCTTGCGGGTGAGGCTCCCTTCCCTTGTCTTTGTTTTTAGAGGCTGCGTGAGAGACAGCAGCAAAGCATCTAAAAAGCACATGCAAGTGTATTGCCTGTGTTGTCAAGAGCTTTGTAACACTTGGGATGGTGATTGCTGGAGGCACAGCTCCGCTTCCCACCTTTTAAGATACAGCTGAGTGGAGGTTGCACTGGTATGGAGAGGCCAACATGGGTTGAAAGAACAAATACAAAAGAGCACTCCAGTGTGGTTAAAGTGGGGAAAAAAATTTCTCCACTGTTTGACAGGAATATTTTTACATGATTGGTAGGGAAAACTGCTCTCGTATCTGTATTTTTGTCTATATTCTTAGGGGAAATCTGCTTTCAGATCCCTGTAATTTGTGTATCTTCCTATTGGGACAGTAGAACGTGTGAATGTAAACCACCGTTGGTACTGCATCTTTTGTCATCTGTCTGTTCCTTCAGCTGTAAGCAGTCCTTCCTTTGGCTCAGAGGCTGCAGTGAAGTGTTAGTCCTGAGGACGGCAGTGCCCTGAGCAGCCTCACCTAGGATCCCCATCTGCCCAGAACCTTTGTTGTGTCAGAAGCTTTGATTCTGAGGGAGAACATTGGTGAGCTAGCTTTCCACCACCCTCAGTGACTTCTGTTTTGGGTCTTCTTGTAACAGGATGGCTTCAACATGTCTATTTTCAAACCTGTGTGCATCTGTACATAGTTGGGCCCTTTCAGCTTCTCCAGCAAGAAGCTTTGTTGCTGAACAAAGAGGCTAAACCCACTCGACTGTTCTTGTCCAGAGTGGCAGCTTTAAAAGGGTCTCAGGTATGTCTGTCCTTATTCGTTAGTTACGGCAGAACTTGTAAGGTTTTCAAATGAAGGATAGGAGCAGCTAGGAAAAGAATATGGCTTCTAGGTTAATGCTCCTTTTCTTATGTGAGAATTTCAAGGAAAAGCATAAAGGATTTGTATTGGTAGAGCTGTCTGAGACGTCTTTCATACTCTATCATTTTATACTCTATAAGATTCAGAGGACTAGCCAGAAAGTGATTGCTGCTGAAATTTTGCTGATTGATTTCCAGAGTTGTTGAAATATTTAACATACTAACAGGGGTAATGGAGAGCTCCTCCATTACTAGTGTGTCTGTCTGAAACAAGTCTCTTACTCTAACCATCTTTACTGCTCAGGTATATTTTGCATTCGAAGGTCATTTCTTTCCAGCAGAGTGGGGCGAACATAACGCACTGCTGCTGCTTCTACACATCCCTCCTTCACCTTGTCGGAGACACGCTTAACGTGATTTAGGCAATAATTCTGTTGCTAACTCTCTTGGGTGTTTCTAGTTCCTACTTGCTGTCTAGCATCTTAAATACTAAATCCAAAATTATGTTTGTGTATTTGTATCCTGAGAGCGGTTTCAGTTCTGCAGGTTTTTTTGTTTTGTTTTGTTTTGTTTTCTTCTATACCTTTACTGCAGTGGTTGAGGGAGGGCCCTTTATATTTTGGTTCTTATCTTGCATTTTTCACTGTGGTCTTGCTGAATACCTACATCCACTGTTACAGAGAATGCTTGCCCCCAAATGGAGCACTCCAGCATTCTCTGGAAGTAGCAAGGTTCGATGAAGATATTCTCTGTTGACGTCCCATTTAGTCTTTATAGCTCACGCTTTTCCTCAGAGACCCCAGCCACTTTGTTTTCGTACAGTGTTTAACAGGTTTCACTGTTCTGTTAGAAGCATTTTGGAGTTGTGAAACTCAAACTGTGTTTTCCCATGTTTATATAGTCTTTATTCTGTAGAGCTTAAGTGAAAAGAACTTCCTTTTTAATCATTACTCATCACTCAAGCCCATAATCTGAATCAGTGTGGAATTTTACAGGTAGGTCCATGTGTCTGGACTGTAACTATTTTTTCTTTATGTTACGTTTCTAAGAGAAGAAATCACATCTAGGTCCTCAGTCTCTTGTCTCAGTAAATGCTGCGTTTCTGCTGTCATCGCCATTCAGAAACCTGCTGCCAAGATCACTTTTCTGATACATTGTTTTGATTATATTTCTTTATACCCTACTACTATTCCTCATCAAAAAATATGTAATAATTCTTCCTTTTTGTGGTACCGTATAGATTATTTTTTCTCAGGTCACTGATAACAGCCTCCACCCCTAACTTAATAAACTGTCGAAGTATCATCCTCCCCTGTGGCTACTCCTGCTCAGGAAGGTCTCTAGAAATGTTCAAAATACATACCAAAAAAAATTGATTCAGAAAAGTTAGGCCCCTTCTCCTGACGTCTGTTGCAGTTTTTTTTACCTATGTATGTACCTGTTTTCTCCTTTCTTATCCTTAAACTAGATGCTTTATTTTTGTTCTGCATTTGTATTGCACACTTTGTAAGGCTTTACATCACTGTGGCTACAGTGATATAATTTACAAACATGTTTTTCCTGCAAAAGAAACTGGTAGTGTTGTCTCCTCCACTGCTTGTAGTGGATCAGAGCATCTGTCCATCAAGACTCAGTCCTGCTACTGACAGCCTCTTACTGTTTAAGAAAAAAATTTTGTAGAAGGTGATTAAATTACACTTTTCCTAGATGTTTATCATGCATCTTCAGGAGTAGAAAAAACTCTTGTGCCTTAAAACTGGAGAGTTTCTGTGCTTCCTGATGTTCATTATGATTAATTCAAATATGTTTATTATATATTCATACTTTTATATATACTTTTATACTATTATATATTCATACATATATATTCATACTTTTCTCAACATCAGTGCTAATGTTATGGTGAGCACTACTGGCTAATTTTGTATGATGTGAAACTATATCATCTCAAATCAGACAAATTTTTGCCTCTGAGTTTCACTGTGTATTCCCTTGGTCTTTTATTACAAATACTAATTAATCGTTCTTAATCAGTCTAGTTTCTTCTCTTGACTGTTTAGGGCTTTTTAATGTGCCTCTTGAGCCTATTCCCTTTCTGATTTTGAGGGAGAGGGAGCATGCACAAACAGACTTCAGATTAAAACTTTAAAGTTAGACTTTAGATTGGTTTATTTATGTTATTCTTTTTCATTAGCAATTTCAATCCATGACTTCAATGTTCTGTTGTTTTAGGATGAAGAGGTAGGAAGTGGCCAGTGTTTTCACAGGGGAGAGAGCATATTAATTCTTGTGCTACTCACATTTTCATTCCTCATATGCATATATATAAACTTAATTAGCATTTTTACTGTCACTGCTTATTAAGCACACAGCATACCTTCATGAAGGTGTCTATGTGTTTTTTTCCTTTTTTATGAGTTAGTAATTCATCTATGACCTTTAAAAAAAAAAAAAAAAAAGTATGTGTGATTATACTTTCCACATTTTGGTACTTTGCTTTTATTAACCTTAAATACAATGTGCTATTGTGTTTCTTCTTCTTTGATTTGTCTGAAGGTAATACATATGTAAATTATTTTTTGGATTACAATTGGCTTGTATTGCCAGAGTACATACAGTCCTCGTCATAGGTCAGGTGCAAGCTGCTTTGGGTACTCTTTAAATGCATCAGACACACACCAAAAAAAAAAAAAAAAAAAGTAATAATAATAATAATTTCAACTCCTTTTCTAGCTAAAGAAATCGGGTTTATTAATCTAAACCTCTCTGTGCCATCATCTGTGTTGCCTCAGAGCACAGTGTTTGCTAGTTCAAGTCTTGAAAATCTCTTCCTACCATCAGTTTGGTTAGATCAAGTAGATAAGTTTGTCATTCACCAGTGCTACAATTTTACCAGTTTTTGTTGGCAACTTGCTTTATGTCAGTGCTTCATGCCATTTTTACTGAATTTTTATATTCTGCACTTTGTATCATGATTTGTATAATTTGAAAGTTGTTTCCCTATGGATTGGATTATGTTTTTCTCTTAATAGAAAATGTTTTTATTAGACTCTTTGTAATCCTCTACACATAGCAAATCTTTTCCTACCTCATTAATGTGATGTATTCTGGTTTATAACTCACTGTGATCACAGTCTAGTGGCTTCTGTCATTCTGCTGTGCTTCAGTCTCGCTTGTTGTATTATTTTCTTCTTACATGGCAGAGTAATTTTCTGGCTTTTATGCCCCAGATGTTACCGGTTTAAAAATGGAACAGAAATTAACACTCAACTGAGAAGACCTCAAACACTATCTTTTACCATTTTTATAGGCTCCAGCGTATGAAGGCATTCTTGATATCTCTCACAGGGAGAGGTTTTGAAAGGGGCCTGGGCTAAATCACAGCTCTGTCATTTCCACATCCCTCTGCTGTGAGGGATACCTGAGCTAACAGTGGGCTGCTCAGAAAAAAACAGTTATCCAAAATCCCCAACTGTGTCCCCCCCCACCTTTTCTTTTACCACCTAATTTGTAGGCATGACTCAGTGCCGCTCCGGCCATAGCCAGCCTCCAACAATAGCTATCTGTTATGTGCTCAGGGCTTATCATCCACTTGTCAGCAATCACGCATTATTTCCATACCACAGCTTCAAAATCTCTCCTTGTCTTCAGAGCTGTGGAGAGGCCTTGCTTTGCCGTGTCGCCTTGGCTATAAAGCTGGTCGGTGTTACAGAGGGTCCGGGTGACTGGTGGAAAGGAGTATCTGCTGGCAGGAGATTGTTGAGAGGAAAATCTACGGGCAGAGTCCTTTCCCAGTAAACAGGAGGTCTTAGCAGCATCTTCAGCTGTCACCAACAACATGCTGTCTGATGGGGCATTCCCTGATGCTTGCTGGAGCGAGGTGGTGGGATGGTTCCTCTGCCTATAGCAGCCAGATGTATGGTGCAAGATGGGAATGCTTCATTTCTCTGGTGGGGAAGCCTGCAGGCGTTGGTAGTCAGTGTGGCTGCAAATATTGCTGTCCTTTGTGGCCCATCTGTCCCAAGTAGCTGTTGCTGACATCTCTGGACTTCTGTGAAAGTCTGGGCAATGAAGGCGATGTAACTTTTATTTTTACATGTGCAGGGGCTGGGGAGAGTGTGGCCTGTTTTGTAAGAACTTCACTGTGATGAATTAACTTTCTCTTCAATGATTGCATTGGGTACATCCAAGTGAGAGGCCATAAAGGGACGTGAAAGCATGAGCGGGGAGTTACAGGTCTGTGTGGGCAGCAGTTGGCAGCCTGGGCTGGCCAGCACCTCAGCAAGAGGCCTGGCCTGGTCTCTGCAGGCACCTTCGGCCTCAGGAGCTCCTTGGGCCTGCTTTTTCCAGCGGAACAAGCTCTCCTCCCTCCTCCCCAGTGCTCCAGTGGGTCACTAATGAACCTCAGCAGGAAAAGACAAACCCAAGTTCATGAATAGCGGTACAGTCCCCTTCTCCTGCCCACCCCCACCCTGTCCTGGGAATGTGCTGCCCACACAGTGACCAGAGAGGAATCTGGAGGCAATTGTAAGATAATGCCATATCAAATGTTCTGTTCTCACACTTTCTGCTCGTATTTTCAAAACTGTTTACATATTTCCTTTCAGTTTGCATGAATAAGCACATCACTCTGAGACTAAAAAGGGGAAAATGCATTTGCAAATGTGTGAAGCCACATAGCTGTAATAAATTGCTTTAATTACATATGGTGTGTTTAGTTTCTGGAAGCCTATTGTGCATTTCTGCCTGCAACAAGTAACCTTTCCTGTTTGCTTGCTGCTGTTTACCAGGCTGGCCATCCTCCCAAAATAATCCTTATCCAAATTCTGTGTTCTCTGCTCAACAGACGCTCGCTGCGATCTTTTTGATCCTCTGATGCTCAGTGTCATCTTGGGTGTTGCGCTGGCAGCCAACAGAACGTAGAGACTAGGTTTTCTTGCTAGAAATTTGGTGTCTTACCATATTTTTAACTAAAACCTTTTAAATCTGGTTTATGATGTTTTTAGAAAGAAACAAAGTTACAGCTGAAGGCAAAGATGTCTCAGTTGTGAATAGCTTTCCTCAAATAGTGAGCTCTGGTGGATGTCATTTATATCACCCTCCTCAGGCAGTCACAACTCCTGGATATTTGAACGGTGTTGTTGCATGCTTTTCTGCTGTCACTGTTTCTCAGGGTAAGTGCCATGCTCCTTCTATTTTCATTTTATTTACTACTCGACAGGATTGGGAAGGTGTGCTCCCAAAGTGTTTTAGCTTATTTATTTTTGGTTGACAAAAGCTACAGAAACATAAAGTATAATTATGCTGTCTCTACCTCTGTCTAAATAATATTTCTCTTTTTTTTCTTGTCTTACTGATATTTGTATTTGACCTATTGTTTTTTTGTTTCAGTATAGAATATGAGTGCACATTTGTTCTATTTTACCTGTCGTAGGTAGTGTTGGAGCTGCCAGGCTTAAGTTATTCCATACAATCAGGAGTGACTTGTTCGGTGAGGAAGGGTCTGGCTTTGAAGACTTCCAACTTGAAGTTGAAAAAGAGGGGGGCAAAGATTAAAGGCAAGCTTTTCTGCATTATATTGCTGAGGAAAACTGTTCACTACTGTTGGGCTTAAATGCAGAAGAGAACTGTCAATCAAATTTTCTCTTCCTCTGGAAAAAAAATAAAATAAAAAAGATCAGAAGGCCCAGAATCAATTTGGAGACCTAAAATAGCCCATCTCACTATGGTGGCCTGTCAGCACCCATCGTGCCACCAGCATTCTCTGAGGAGCTCCAGCCAGGTTGATCCTAAATGTCAAGAAATAACCTTTCTGTAGTCCTTCCACAACTGGGAAGCAGATAGTACTCATCTACTCCCCTGCTCATAATGCTTTGCATGTGCAAAAGGGAGATAGTTCTTCCTTCCTGAGCTTCTGTCTAGAAGTTGCTGTGCTCTCAGGATATGATGACCGTATTAATGAATTCATCAATCACAATAATCTGATTAAATTGATGGGGAGAGGGAGCCAACAGATGATACAAATAGATTATTTTAAGATACATGAGATACACAATTAGTGACTGACTCACTCGGCATTACAATGGAAGTGGTGCACAAGAGGTTTACGGGTAACCAACATAAGTTATAGTATATACTTTTTCTGAGAGGAAGGCTCATGTACTGTCACAGGGACCTGTATATAAAACAGTGGCAAAGCAAAGCACGCAAGAAATACCATATATGTATTACTTTAATATTTTTTTTTAGTATGAACATATATGTGTATATGCATTGTGCTTAGTAACGGAATAGGATACGGACAGTAGTACGGTGGGGAAGATTAGCGTGGTACAGGCACTTTGGCCAGGACCTGGTGAATGTGTTTTCAGGCACAGAGGAAACTGAGACTTGAGTAAGAAGGGAGTTGCTTCATGTCCCTGAGGTTTCAGGGGTCAATCCCTTAGAGTACAGAGATAATGGAAGGGAAGCTTTCTGTCAGGGAGCATATGTTTTTGTGACGATTACACTGTGTGTAGATTAGGACTTCTGGGAGGGAGGGAATGGAAAGATGTGCTTGGAACACAGGGCCATCTGCCAGTACCTTGGCATAGTCATTTCATTAATGAGAAGCTTATTAGCTTGAGTCCAGCTGAGATAGACAAGGCAGCAAAAAGGACAGAAAATTGTCATCCAGTCGCCATTGAGATGGAGAAGAGACAGCTCTGATAACATTTAAAATCTGATTTTGTTAAAAGAACTGTTCTTGTTCTGTTTGGTAAGAAGGTATCAGGCTTGTTGTTGAAAAAATATTTTCTTAAATTTTGTGTTGCAGTGTGGGATGTCCTTTGGTAGCGAAAATGCACAACTGATTGTGAGTTGGAATTGACAAGAAGGTGCTAGAAAAAAATAAAGGACAGTGATTTTTATTGGGAAACTGTTGCATCAAATGACAGCCTTTGGTGAGCACTTGAAGGTGCCCTGTACTGAACGTAATGTATATCACATCTGTGGTGATGAAGAATTGCAGCTGGAGGACAGAACTTTGAGCCACAGTCCTGTCTTGGTTATGCCAGCAACCTCAGAAAGTGCAGTGTGGCCGGGCTCCATGTGAGCCAAAAACTCAAGGGTGCTCTGAGCTGGCAGAGGATAGTACTCCAGAGGAAGCAGGCAGTGGTTAGCAGTCTGTGCGCTCAGTGGCTCTTACCTCGGACTGTGGTTCTGCTGCTGACCTGGTAAGTGCCCGTGCCTGTGCTGTGTTCCTCAGCTTCTCTACCCTGTAAGCCAGAAAAATTAGGCTTCCCCTGTTTTAGTGAGAACTTTGCTGTTATTCTGTAGAAGTAGGACTTTAAATGCTATTTCATTTAAACAGCTCTGCTTTTCTTTTGACATTTGAGTCAGACTTGAGTCAGGGTGAGATGGCAGAGCCTTTGCCTGAGGAAAATAGTGGTTAGAAGTACAAAGTGGTTTCAGTGTTGTTATTGGGGCAATGATTTCCCTTTTGTCTGTTTTGATAATATTCAGGTTGGACTGGTAGTTAAGCTGAAGGGTAAGAATCAGAAAAAAACATTTCCAATGAATAGCCCTATGATCTGCAACTACCTGAGTTCCTAGGAGCATGGATGTGTTCAGGACCTGTTTGCAAGGGTTATACAATTCACCAGGAAGATGGTCTGGTAAATAATGCTGGATAAGGGCAGTTTCTGTTCACACTGCTGGGATAAAAAAGGCAGTTTCCCCTGACTTTTTTGCTGATTTATGAGCTAACTCAGGGGGTTGTCACTGACTTTGTCTATTGTAAATCTGTTAAAACAAAAGGAACATGCATCTTCATAACGTGAGTAAGAAAATGTAGTTTAGGAGTATCAATGCATCTGAGCAGAGTGTTCCTTAACTGAAGGGGATTTGGTAGGTCATTCACTTTACATGCTCACTTTCTATACTGAGGAGGGAAGAAGATTATTAGCAAGAAGAAAATCTGTGTTATCATAGAGATTACAGTGGTCTATGGTTATGTCCCAAAGGAGAAAGATGTTTTTTAATACTAAAAAAAAAAACACACGCCAGCACCAACAGAAAAAACACTTTGCTGTGATTCATGTGTAATGCATAGACAGTTCCATGCCAGAAAAAAATTATTATAATACTGCATGGCATGGTGTTTATGTGCATAAACATATGTGCATGTACCAGCACAACATCAATGTAAATCCTGACCCTGTGCCTACTGAATTCAGTGGAAATACTTCTGCTGGTTGTGCTGAGCATTAGATCAGATTCTCACATTGACGGGTAAATGTTGTATAAAACTCCAGCAACGTTTCTGCTTTAGGACTTTTTTTTTCCTACCTACCTTAAAATGCAGCATAGCTGATTGTCTTAAAAAACAATTATCTTGCACACTGGGCCCTGCTGTGTTTCATCTGCTGAAACACTGATAGTATCCTACAGTGATAATATTCAGATGCCATGTCACATGCTTTTTAGTCTGATGGTTCATGTGTTTTCTTTTTCAAGTAATGCAAGAATATTGTTGGTCCCACAAGGGCATGGTAGGTCTGGGTTTTGGCTCAATTTACAGGTCTAAAAGGCTTTGCACTTAGTGAAGCCGTAAAGAAACCTCCAGCTGGCTGGATGCCTCTCTTAAAAACACAAGTGTGGCCTTACTGGGAAGTGGTGCTGAGACAAAGTTGTGTATATTTCGATCTCGGGGAGTGAGAGAGGAGTGGCAGGGGGGCCTTCGGTAATGTTCCGGGGAAGCCAAAAAAAATCAGATGTTCACATGAAAACACATGGAATTTAATCACTGATTGATTCAGCTGGAATTGCTGTAGAAGGGTGAAATAAGAAGGGGGAAGAGAAAGCAGGAAAGCAGCAGACAGCTTTTAACTTGAGACTTGAGGAGAAAGTCAGAAGGGAAGTGGGCATTTTCATTTCACCGTCAGCACAAAAGCTCCCTTAGCTGTGTATGTGGACTGTGAAATCATGGAGCTCTGTGCAGGGTTTTCCTTCCAACAGCAGAGCACAGGGCTGAGTGCCTGTGTTGGGAGTGTTATGCACGGCTTTGCTTTAGTGCCTTTCTGGGTCAGTGGTTCTCAAACAATGCCGCACAGAGCTGCTTTAGTCGTGCTTCCACGAGTCAGTCTCTAAGTACTGACGCTTCTCCCTGATCGTAACCCAGTGGCCTAGAGGATCTGCCGGCTTTTCTGACTAGCTAATCTCAAAGCATTTATGGTGTTCCTTGAACTCAGGTTGGTTGATCATGTGTACCTTTTTCAGATGCCATTCTTCCTGACAATTTAGCTGCAGTCAATTTGTTGACTTCAAAAGACCAAGTGAAAGGATGTGGCCAAGTCCTTGCACCTGTGGCACTGAAAGAATCAACACTCCTCTTCTCACATTGTTCTTGCGCTGCTCTTTCACCAGCCACAGTCTGTATGGAGCGTTGTCTCATGGAGAGTAAGGAGAAAAGAATTACTGGTTCATGCAAAGATCTTTTTCCAGGTGTAGTAAAGAATTGGATCGAGCAGCTGCATTGTTTATTTTCTTTTAAAATGGATTTTGGGTGCTGGGTTGTTTTACCTGGGTGTTGCAGGATGTATAAAGGGAGAGGGATGAGAAGTAGAGTTAAAATGGTGCATTTGTGTGTTCTTCCAGACACACTTATATGGGAGTGGAGACTTCTGTGGGTGGATCAGGTATATATTTTCAGCTGTGGCAAGGCTTGGCAACTATTTGAGCATTTCTATAGCCAACCTTGGTGGCGACTGGGAGCCGCCAGGGAAGAGGGAGCAGTCTGTTCGACATTTGTGCATTCCTCACCAGCTGACTGCACCTGCAGTGCTCGCCATCAGCAGCCAGCTATAGAGGCGTTTTGGAAAGCACCATCAGTCAGGAGCAGATCTTGAGAAAACTGTGGGGAAAGAGAAAGAAAACTGTCACACCTCAGTGTGGGAAAAATCCTGAAGGTACAGGGCTGTTTCTGAGCATTGGCTAAGCTGAAACTGGGGCTGAATGGTGGCTAAACATGGAAAATGTAATTGGGTAAGAAGTTTCAGTTTCTTCATTCCCCTAATCCTCCTAAAAGCATCAATTATTTTTACATTTTTTCTGTTTCCTTGTATGCAAATTTATTTCTCTCACCTATTGAAAAAGGCATAATGCACCTAATTAAAAAGGTGTGGATATGGCCAATCTACTAATGAGTCTAATCCTTTCGCAATTTGGCTTCAAGATACCATATTTATTCTGTTTTCAGATTTGGCTTTCGTTCAGCTTTGTGTTTTTGCATCCAGGAAGAAGACCTCTATCTGTAATTTTTATTTTGTTTATTGGATGGAGTATCTCTTCTCATTAAGTATCTTTTGTGTGCAACCAGCTGTGATACGGCTGCTTACTGGGCATCTTAGAAGTTATTACTGTGAACCTGAAAGTACATACAAGGAAAGCTGTTTAAACAGTGCATTAAAGCTGAATTATGGACAAAACTCCATTTTCTTCATCGTAGTGTGCCTTTACAGTCATATCAAGCTTGTGTTTTATACCTTTTATTTGGGAATAGATTATTAACTTTATTGTCTTTTCACCTTTTTACAGAAAATAAACATTGTTAATTTTAATTTTAATTGCTTCCTTGGTGGTGGAGAATCATATCTTGGAACTGCCAATTCATAACACTATGGGCACATTTGTGGGGTTAAGTGAGGAGATGCTTAAACTTTATTAGTTTCCCTCCCTCATATTCTTAGTTATTGGAGGAATCTCCTGTGCAATGTAGAGTGCACTTCGTATTATGATAAAAGACAGAGATAAAAGTAAGCAAAAGGAGCCTGAAGAGGCAACACTGTCCAGATCAAATATTGACAATGATAAATGAAAAATGTAGAAAAGGAATTACATGGACTTAAAGTCAGCAGGCTTCTGACTTTATTTGCTGTATATAAAGGAGGAATAAAATGAGTGAAATGTGACCCTCTTCCTCTTGAAATTCCCCATGGTATCTGTCAACTTTGCTGTCAGTTGGGGGGGTCACTACTTAGGCATGAAGTATTTCCATAGCATTCTGTTGCCATCAGATCCTTTCCTAGGAATCCAGCTCCTAGGTGTTTTCAGGCTGTCTGTCTGGAAGCTGAACACTTGCCTGCCTTTCATCCAGCTGGTAATTTGTTTGCTGATTTTTAAAAAATGCTATTTTTATTGAGATAGTGATGACTCTAGAACTGGTACAGGGGAGATGTGGCATTGCTTTGTCTGTAGGAGCCATAGTTTATTAGGACCAGGGAAGGACTAGTACCAACCTGGTTGCGGTTAGTTTTTTGGAGGGCTCTTCACTTTTACTGTTTTGAGGAGGAGGAGCCTGAATTTAAAGTCATGAACAGAATTGCTTAAATGATCTGAATGGAGTGAAAAGTTTAAATACAGAGCTCTGCTTTTTAACCCAGTAGTTGAGGGAATGCTCAGTGCTATCATCTTAATTGCAGCATTGTTGTCAGGAGGCAGTGGCTCTGTGGCAGAACGGGAAACATAAAGTCATAGAATGGTTTGGGTTGGAAGGGACCTTAAAGACCAACTAGTTCCAACCCCCCTGGCGTGGACAGGGACATCCACCACTAGACCAGATTGCCTGGACATCCAGCCTGGCCTTGAACACCTCCAGGGATGGGGCACCCACAGCTCCTCTGGGCAACCTGGTCCAGTGCCTCACCACCCTCTGACTGAAGGATTTCTTATTAGTACATAATTTAAAACTCCCCTCTTTTAGTTTAAAACCCTTGTCTTTTCAATACAACACTGCTGCTGGAACTGACAGTCTTTTAAGATGTATCTGTCTAATACTTAAATCACATTTTTTCCTTCTTTCTAGACCATTCTGTGCCTATTGATGGAACAGACAGAAACAAAGGGAAGAAAAAGGCTTGTATAAATGGAAGTTTGTCAGTTGAGAAAGCTGTTTCCTTCCCACCCACGTGATGAGAACAGAAAGCGTAGAACAATGAAAGGTCTTTTCCCAATGTTTTGAATGTTTTAGCTGTTGCTATCTCCCCCTCCCTCTTTTTTTTTCTTTTTTTTTTCTTTTTTTCTTTTTTTTTATTTCTTTCTTTTTTTTTTCTTTTTTTCTTTTTTTTTTTATTTCTTTCTTTTTTTTCTTTTTTTCTTTTTTTCTTCCAAATTTCTTCTCTCAGAGTTGGCATGATTTTAGCTGCCAGGCTGCAATGTTGGGAAAAAGGTTGTTACTATCTTTTTTCCCATTGGCGTTGGTAGCAATTGGTTAGCTTTTTTGCTTGTTGGGAGATATGCAGCTAACTGATGGCAAGAGAGGAAAGAACAGAGACAAAGACAGAATAGAATTACAGTTTTAACACTTCACTGCTTGCATTACCCTTTTTAAGAACTGCTGGAGCTGTCAGGGTCATGGGCATTTCTGAGCAGTACAGGTTGCAAACAAGCACAGTCATGCTGATGACAGACTGGGACTGGGCCTTCTAAAACATGAGGAGGCATACAGGGAGGAAAGCTTGCTTTTATTGTCTGCAGACAGGATGATACCACACGAGGAGGATATGCAAGACCTGAAATAGGGCATTGGCTAAGTGGTGAATCAGACTAAGCCATTTGCTTTATGTGATCTAACTGATGCTGTTCCTCCCTCAGGTGCCTCTGCCTTTTTCTTCTGTTTTGAAAGCTTCTCCAGTGAACTATGTTGAGGGCAACCTGTCATACAAGAGTGAGGGGAGGAATTTAAGAGATCATTTCTAGAACTTTGAAAATGAGGCTGCTTTCCCTTATTATCAGAAATACAAATTCACTTAAAAGATTTACTGGGTCTCTGAAACAATTTCTCTTCTCAAAACGGTTCTGCGGGGTGCGCATAAGTGAGCCATAGCGGAGCTTTATTTGTTAAGATAACCTACCTTAGATATCCTTGATCAACTATTTCAGGTATATCCTTACTGCCAAGTTTCCTTCTTTCTTTTTGGTCTGTGTGCCTTTGTGCAGCTTCGAACTGTAAACCTACACAAGTATTTTGGTGATCTTATATATGTTATTTGGGAAGAAATGCAGATTTCAAGTTTCTCTCCTTTTTTATTCTCTATCTTGTTTTTTTACAGAAATTAACTAAAAATCCTCCCCAGTCTACTACTAGTCAGGGCATCCTACTTGTTGTTTGTGTCCCTTTAAATCCTTTAATATTAAGACCTTATCAAGGTTTTACGTTTCCCAATATATGCTTCCTCATATATTTTCACTATGCTTCTCTTTCGGGCTTTTATTATTATTACTGTTTTTAAACTAGGGTCTGTCATTAGCACTGTTTCTCTGCTGTAATTACAGAGACACACAGAACAGAACTGCTGTCTGTATGGTGTTCCTTGGACTGTTTGCCCACACTGAGGATAAGATCTTCATGGGAAAGTAGTTACACTTGGTTGAGCTCCTGTGTGAATACTTTTCTTTTAACTGAGTGGACCCTGTTACATGTATATCAAATTAGCGTAAACATTAAGGTTTTTCTGCTGAGAAAAACTAAGCACCCTTCTCATTTTCCAGAAAGCTGTTTTGTCCTGTAGTGGTGAAGTGGACCACACACATGCTCTTGCATGTGTCCTGGGTGTTCCAGAGAGCATCTGTTATGTTTAGGTTTGGCTTTTTTTCCAGGGTAAAAAAATCAAGTGAAATTTTCAATGAGGGTGGTGTTTGAGAAATAAAACTGTCAGGAAAATAAAAGTCATTGCTTACTGAGTCTCCATACGGTGCACCCCCTGTCTCAGAGGAGCTCCTTAAGGAACTTGCCTGGCTGGGTTCCTGCGTGCTTCAGGAGCTTTCCCACTCTACTGTTATGGCTGGTAAATTGGAAACTAAATACAAACATGGGAAAAGATGTGAAGCTCCTAGAGTTAATGACATCTTTGCAAAGTCACTTAATTGTGTGCTAGGCAGAGGTTCATGCCGTTAGTGAATACTTTGATGCCTGGAGATGAAATGTGTTGTTCTCTGTGAAGCGTTTGGGAGTTTAGCAGCTGTTGATGATGGTGGTAACGTGCACTTTGTGCTGGTGCTTTCCAAACATACAAATATACCTGCTTCTCATGGATGACACGGGCAGATGACTATGTATGAAGGAGGAAAAGGGAAAGTTGTTATGCAAGGTTTTTCCCACCTAACTTGGCTTTCCATGGAAATTGTAGCAGTGTCATCCATCAGTGTTGCTTTATACCAGTCTGTTAGCTTATGGGTCTTTACAATAAATCTTGCAGTGCAATCAGATTTGGCCAATTCCAGTCATATTTTACTGACGGAAAAGTCTGTCTGCTTGATAATAGCCAGTGACAAAATATGGACTGCTACTTACTGCATTTAGCTTAAATTCCTTGTTACCTAATTCAACTGATGTTAAATTCTGCCCTCCTGTCCTATCGTACGAGGATAAGGACAAGATAATGTTTGTCCTAACGTGTTAGGATTTGTGGAGGCCAGGGATGCAGGCTTCCTCTTCACGCCTTCCAGAACTCCTTAGTGCAGTTACGTAAGAATTCTAGAACTTTCCAAACAAAAGGGCGGCCGGGCAGTCACCAACCATAGGTTTGCGTGCCACAATGTAAGGAGGACATAAAACTGTTAGTGCATGCCAAAATGAGGGCTACAAAATAGTGAAGGGTCTAGAGAGTGAGAGGCACAAGGAGCGGCTGAGGGTCCTGGGTTTGTTAGCCCAGAGCAGAGCAGGCTGAGGGGAGGCCTCATGGCGGCCTGCAGCTCCCTCACGAGGGGAGGGGAGCGGAGGGGCAGGCGCTGAGCTCTGCTCTCTGGGGACAGCGACAGGACCCGAGGGAACGGCATGGAGCTGGGACAGGGGAGGGTCAGGCTGGAGGTTAGGGAAAGGTTCTGCACTGAAGAACCAACCTTTTCTGTTAAGAAAAGGTGCTTCACTGAAGAACCCACTGGCGGTTGGCCACAACACCGAGCCTGACAGAGTTCAAGCACTGGTCGGACAGCGCTCTCAGGTACATGGTTTGATTTTGGGGTGGTGCTGTGTGGGGCCAGGAGCCCCATGATCCTTGAGGACCCCGTTCAACTAAGGATATTTGGTGGTTCTTGGATCACAGGAAAAGAGGAAGGTTGTGTACTGAGGATGGCAGGGGAAGAGTAGGTGTGTTCTTCTAAACTAATCCTTATCAAACCTGGAAAAATGAAAAGAGAAAATTTTGCTGCTCTTTTAAATTTGCAGTTTAAATGTGAGGAAAGCAGGGATTCGGGAATGCTTGGTTTTATTTACAGGCAGCACAGGTGTAGTTCTTGTTTACTAGTTGGCTGTAGAGGTATTAAAGATTATTGGAAACTCAAAGGTCGGTGTGTCTGCTGAATCAAGGTCTGTGTGAGCTGGAAAGCTACAACAGAGTACTTGTGTATCTGATACACTGCTGAGGTAGAAGATCTGCCTTTAGAGGCCCTCTGTACAACAGGCACGATAAAATCACCCTTCTAGCCCCAGCCTTGTTCTAATCTGAGCTGTCTTCGTGGATTTCATCAGCTCCACTGAGGGCTTTCCACTGGTAATCTGGCGTATGTTGCCTGTGTGTGTACCTGCACAGAAGTTACCTGAGCTTCACTTAGTTTCACAAAGTAACTTTCATCTGTGTGATCACCAGCCAGGTAGAGGGGTGGAGGAAGGGTGTAACTCAGTACTCAGGAGGTTTGTTTTTGATTCACAGTATACCTTATGGGCCTGACTCTTTTAAAGGCTTTGCCAGTACACTACACAAACTTTGTCACACCACTAAAGTTTTACTGAACTGATTCAGCTGTGGCTAACACTAAAGAAATAGCATCTTATAGTTTGCTTTGTTCACTGTTTCAAAGGCAGCAATCCTAATGAACAGATGTGAGAAATCACATTAGAACGACTCTGGCTTGTCCAGTTCTCTCAGCTCAACCGCATTTGCTTGTTCTGTGAACTTTCATTTTTCTTTGTGGTTTACCTCTGAGTCCAGGTTCCTGTTTTTTTTTTGTTTTGTTTTGTTTCTTTTTTTTTTTTTTTCTCTCCTGTGCTTGTCATTTCTCATCTCACAACTCTCTTTCTCAGTCTTGCACAACTGAGCCTGCTGAAGTACAACCCGACATCATTGTCTAGTCAGTGCCAGCAAGGCTGTTGTAATGGCCTTGTTCTGTCCTCATGCCATGGTTAGTGTAACGTAATCATTACCTTGGTTCTGGAGAGCGAAGGTGCTCCTGCTAAGTAAATGTTTACAAACACTGATGGAGGCTAACTTCAGGCAAGAGAGACAGAGGCTGTGCTTAAAGTCTTGTTTCTTTTTTATTTATTTTAAAACAGAACATAATTGCTGAGAGAAGCAGCTGATGAGTGTTTTTCCTTTCCCAAACTGCGATCAGAGGTAAGTGAAGAATCTTTTCTGTTTCTATGGTATGCCATCTCTAGATTTGGCAAGGGGAAGAGCTTATTTCTGTCCTTTTGAGTGGTCATGTGTCAAAATAAGAGTTAAGGAATCAGGTAGAAGGAGGAGGCTAGACTTAAATGCAGAAATGTGATGTTGCACTCCTCCTTCCCAACCTTAGAATGATTTGCAGAGGAAACAATTCCACATTTTTTTGTCTTCAGTCACACAGCTCTCAGCATGGAGTGACAGCAGAGTTGGTTTGGATTAGAAAGGAATTTCTGATGTAGCTCCTGAGTGAGATAGGAATGGGTGTTTGTTTAATGCTAAATATTATTTTATTTGAATTAAGTGAATATTTGCATACTTTGTGGGCAAAATTTGGGGCAACATTTTTCAGTATTCCATTAATTCTAAATTTGAAGAGGAATGGGAAGGATGTGGGCTAGAAAGCTTTTAAAGTTTCACATATTGCATTTCACAGAATCTCTGACCTGTGCATAACAGCTGTAAGATCCCTTTGGGAATGATTATATTTATGTTGCTCCCAGCATACTGGAACTGCATTCATGACTTATACCCACAGGAAATATCATAAATGTAATTAAAAATAGAAATATTGGTGTGGTCTAAATTCTGTGCTGGAGGAAAGGAGCCCTACTTTTTTTCCTCAGTTCTGTTTGTATGAATAGTGAGGGAAAGTAATTCTTGTGAATTATGTTTAGCTCATAAGCTTGAATATTATACTCTAGCAAAAAAGCACTGGTCCTGTCCAGGTGCCTGATGCAGAACTTGCATCTGGATCCTGTGGTATTTATGGCTTTCAGACACTGTGGTACGTTGAAAATGCCAATCCTGTCTTAATGGTTGTAATTCCTACAGTCATTGCTGCAGAAGAGGGATGGCGTGGCCATGTCTTTTCGTCCATTGAAAGGTTCCTTCATTCCTTGCCTCAAACAACACAGAAATTTGCTTTTGTGTGTGTGCTGGAGAAGTCTGATTGAAATACTTTTCCTCCAGAATGCCTGAAGAGTGATCTTGCTTACAAGGATATCTCAGATTGCTTTATGCAGGCAGGTCATTATGGCTTCAGCTGTGCAGAAAATTAGATGGTGAAAAAATGGAGAATGGAATAGTGCGTTTGTTATGGAAGTAGGCTGGGTTTATAAAAATGAAATTACAGGAGCTCATACTTAATGCTGAGTTCTAGTGTACAGAAACTCAGGTGGTGAGAAAAATGTACTAAAAGGACAACTTCAGATTCTTTGAGCCCTTCTCACACTACAGAGCCGAACTTCCTCTCAACCAAAAGCTAAACTCCAACCCTAATTATCCTGGGGAGCCATAGATGAGTGATACTGTTGCCCAAATGAAAGATACCTTACGGGACAGGTCTTCTTGTAGCTCCCACTTTCCTTAGGCAACCCCCCCTTCCCAGCCCAGTTCATACTACAGCACTATGCTTTTTCTTCCTCACCCTGATTTTTCTGGTGATACGTAGAATAGGGCCTCGAGCATTGATCAGATATAAGGATTTCAGAGGACTGGAAAAAAAGTAGTAGGTCCCATATAGCTGGTGTTTCTTCATTTTCATAGTTCATTCTTCTGGTATGATTCAAATAGTAAATGTGTAAACCTGTCTTCTGTAAACTTTTTGTTGTTAATTTGGAAAGTACAATCTGCAGAGACTAGTAAAGGAAAAAATAACTTGAAACACATGATAAAGATTTTCGTAATTGCAATGCGTTGTTGTGATGAGTAGGGTGGTAACAGAAGCCAGGACGACTGTTGCAAACTCCAAAGTAGAAACAGAATAAATTATATAAAAATTTGTGATAGTGTAGAATGAGTGTAGTGAGCAAATCGGCATTCTGTACAGCTTGAATAGTTGTGTTATTCCGTAGATGCTTGGTGTAATATTCACATGAGAAATTGTTAAATTAAATATAATAAATGAGGCAGTGAAGATACCATTAATGGAATTCATGCTTTATACGTTCTATTAATGTCAGTGCATATGTGACATGGCTATGAGAGCAAAGGGAGAATAATGTTTCGTTTCAGATACGGCCACAATAAATTGCCACTGCGCCTTTGGGTTCATTGTGAAAGAAAAGGTAGGCAATGGGGGAATAGACAAATGTAGAAATGTTAGCAGATGGAGAAAGGATCATGCAGTAGAATATATAGCCAGGTAGGCCAGGCAGAAGCCATTTGACTGTATTTGAAAGTGGAAGCACTGGAAACTGTAAGTTACTGCTATTTTAGCAGTGGACTTTGGGCTTTCTTTGTGCTAACCCGTGATTAGTTCAGCCCTTGTCTTAGCAATACTTCCTTTTGGTTAATAATGTTTTAATGTTACCTACAATGAGATGCATGTGCCAATAATGCTATACACTTAAATGTCAGAAAAAGAGATAGTACCACAAAATGCTAGCAGCTTACTTGCATAATTTTCAAAAAACCTTTATATAAGCCTTTATGTTCCTGAAAACCTTTCTCTCAACTCTGTACAGTCATAGCTGAAGCAGAGGGAAAAATTACTCCTTTTCTCTTCAATTATATGTTATCTTTTTACCATTCCTAACTGTGTCTATTTTGTCATGTCAGTTGATTCTGTTAAGGACTTTCCTGCCAGGTATTTCTTTGCAGTCACAAGTTCATCTCTTTGTCTGGGGTAGGTTATAGTAACCAGTTCCTCTGAAACTTTCAGAGTTGATCTAATCCCATCAGTGAAGTCCTTGAAACATCTCCAGAAATATGCTGATTTACTTCTGGTGTGTCATCATGACATCATGGCACCTCTAAGCAACAGAGATGAATTCTAGTGCTTGGACAGGATCGGGTCTTGAACATTTTAATTGTTTTTTTGGACTGAAGTTTTAAGAGAACTGGCAGGTTACAGTGGTGGGTTTTTGCCAATTACAATTTATATAAATTTATAAAGATTGGCTGTTGCTTAAGATGAGCCTGTTGAATATTAAAATGAATAAAAACTAAAATAGAACTGTCTCAAACTGTAGGCACTTCTAAGCGAGTATGAGGAATGTATAAGGCTGGCTACCTGCATAGCAACACCTGTAACTTCATTATCCTTTCTTCCATATTAACTTGTTTTATCCACAAGTGGTTTTTGGAGATTTGTTGGGAGATGAAAAGAATGTGAGCACAGCTGAACAGAGACAAAAAAATTAATTACGAAGTGTAAGGGCATGAGTCGGGTGCTCTGATGGGGTCACTTGCTGTCTTCTAAATGTATTACCTATTTGTCAATTGAACGGCTTCACTCCGGCCCTTTCCACCCTTCTTGCCATGCATTTTAAGTGAATGTAATCTGATGCTTAGGAAATGCTGTGTTCAATACATCAAGAGCTTTTTCTTTCTGCTTCTATTTGGAGGAGGAAAAATAGCACATTGCCCTTAAGTTTTCACGTGTAAATGCAAACCCATGTTCTTTCTTTCTTTCACCTTCTTCCATAAAATGAAACCCAAGTTATGATTCATGTCTTTATATATTACAAAACTATATTAGTGTCTCAGATTATATTTTCTGTGTCTGGCATTAAAGCTGTTGATCCATTTGGCATTCGCCAAACTGCCAAGGTCTGTCCTAGAGCCATGCTTAAAGGCTTGGAAATCAACTTAGGTTGTGATTACGGACAACTTGGAGGGCTTCCCAGAAAAGACCTGTCCGATCACTAGTCAGAAGAGATGAATATTGTTTCCATTGATTTTTAAATCTGTTTTTGCAACCGTGGTTATACCAGCCCCTTGTCAGGGCACAGCAAGAGGCAGGAGGCAAGGGTGACCCCAGTGCAGGCCGTGCCCTAACTGATGCTGTCCCACAGGTCTCAGCACAGCCAGCAGAGCTGGGTGCTGGTCCATCGACAGGCAAGGTGAGAGAATAACCAGGCCCAGCCTCCATCTGGGGCATAAAAGACAGGGCTGGAGACAAGGCTACAGCGTGGGCCCGAAGTCCACACAGGTGACAGGGCCAAAGGCGGGACTAGGTACAAGCTACAGCATCTAAACAAGGGGTCTTTCTAGGAGATGAGCTGCCTCCAGCATAAGGCTGAGGTCCACCCAGGAGATGCGGCCAGAGGCAGGGCTGCAGGCAGATACACCTACAGCACAGCTCAGGCAAAGGGCAAAGGCCCAGACCCAAGCTTTAACTGGGACAGCTGGGCCATAAGTAGAGGGGTGAGTGCAGATCCTGCATGAGGATGGTCCCTGCCACTGAGTGCTTATGACACCCACAGGCTCCTGTGGAACAGGTTAAAGACAAGGAAAAGTTGCTTGCTCTGCATGCTGTCATCTCTCACAGATTATAATGATATAACTGGTGCCTATAGCAGATCCCCTTTGTTTCTCTGAAGAGGAAGAAAAGGGTCTTCCATCACATGCTTATCCTGGCCCCTGAAATTCTTGTCATCCCTGAAATGGGCACTTCATTCCAAACAGTATGGGTGATGGCTCACTGGTCACCTTATCTAAGAGACAGAGGTACATTTTTAGGGATATAAACCTTTTAC
Source organism: Netta rufina (assembly GCF_964035555.1). Taxonomy (NCBI): domain Eukaryota; kingdom Metazoa; phylum Chordata; class Aves; order Anseriformes; family Anatidae; genus Netta; species Netta rufina. Next base: position 16,292,861 of record NC_140130.1, read on the forward strand.
AGGTTTTTGTTTGTTTGTTTGTTTCCCTTAATCCCATAGTCAACTACACCAAGACCTTGTCAAGAACTAGTTTTCTATTTCAGTGGCAGGCTGAAAAAAAATAGTATGACTTAGTTGTCTTTGAAATAGAAGTAGGGTAGATTTCACCAGTGACAATATAAACATTGAAAACAGCTATAAGTCTACCTAAATCTTTTTAATTCTACTAAAGACATTTTATTTGCACATATTTGACCTACACAAGTCTGCAAGGTCCATCTACTCTGTTGCCCCCCATGCCCTTCCCAATACTGACATTATTTTTATATATATCTTGTTATGCCATTAAGTTATTGTTGGGCTTCATTGTAGTTTTTTCCTTGTGCTATGAAGTGGATCTCTTGTTAACCTCAGTTAAAGGATAAATTCAGGACAGGAAGCTGTTTCTCTGTTAACAAACAGATTCTGTCTGGGATAAATGCATCCTTAAATCTTCTCCTGTCGTTTTTGCAGCTGCTACAAAGGGTGAAAAGTTTTTCCTCCTCCCTTGGTGATCCATGGAAAATTTGCTTTGTATTTAAGTATCTTTTGAGAAGAGCTAATGTAATTAGGATTCTTTATCAATATTTGAGTGAGGGAGGATGGAAGGAACTCAAAAGATGTTTAATTTTTTCAGGTATTAGTGTGGTATTAAAGTACCTCACTAATGATTTATACCAGAGGAATGGTAGAAGAGATGATCCTGTGGTGCTGCCAGAAACATAAACCCTTGGTTCAAATTCCACAGGGGCTGAAATGGGTGCAGACTTCTGTCTTTTGATGGACTTTCACTTGTAAACCTCAGGGAAAGTCTGCGAAGAGGTAACCTCCTTCAGTCCAGTTTTCAAATCAAATTGATTTATCACATTGGCAGGGACGAAGTTATTAAACTGACCTTCAGCTTTATCTGTGAACAGAATGGCAGTGAAGAAAGGGTTTTGTCTTTGTTAGTATTTTTCCAGAGGAAAAATGCAAACATATTTGGTCTTTGCTGTCTCCAGCAAGATTTGGGGGGACTGGCTGCAGCACATTCAGTGTGTTGTTTCTACCTGTAGTGAAGCAAGATGAAGGAGTGCGATGGTGTGCAAAGAAGTGGGGGGACAGAATCTGTGCACAGAGGAGACTGCTGCATGTTTGGTACTGAAGAACTGGGTGGGAAATTCTTGTTTGGCACATGACTGTAAACCCTGCTAGATTTGTTACGTGTTTATGTCTGGAGGTCAAGGACTGTCCAAGGATAGCATTAACAGTGCTATCAAGCCGTGCTGGCTTACAAGTAAGAATCCAGGCTTGGTCAAGAAGATTTTTCAAAGAATGCAAACTAACTGAACACGTATCTTGCTATGTCTTGGTTCCAGAACCAGTTTGGCTCTGTCTGTTTCTCAAGTGCAAACAATGTAAATTGCATCCTAAACCTGAGGTATTTTGAAAACTACACAACAGAAAAGCATGTCTGACACGGCAGGGCACAAAAAATCTGTTTTGCCTCCCTGTTTCAAGTCATTTTAAAGGTTCAAGTAACACCTTATAGTAAAGCCCGATAAGTGATACATCTGGGAGAATTATGAAGTCTGTTTTGGGGTATGAAGCCAGGACTACAAGATAGGTCTGTTAGGAGGTCTGCTTGAACAGTTGGACTTTGCTCCTTTTTATTTAACTTTTCAAGATTGGGTTATTTACGAACTAAGGCCACTTCAAACATGTTTACCTTGATACCATATACCCTTTTAAGCTACTACTAATACAAAGCACAGTGAGAGGTTTGGTCTAACCAACATCCTGGAAATTATGTCGTTACACAATATGACCCTGGTCAGCAGAAATTATGCAAATACTGCTAATATTTTGTAACTATCACCATTCTTAGTTTAGGGATAGAGACTCTAAAAGGCCTTCTACTGACAGTTGGTTCTGTTATTCAGGTAGGTTTTCCAGATTATGGATCCTAAAAATAGAGGAAAGATTTGGATGGTTTCAGAAATGCTGCAGTGGACACACAGTTTCAGACAGTGACAGAAGGCAGGCTTTTATCTGAACCACGACTAGATGTTTTGAATTTACCTTCATTTTCCTGGGTATCACCCTGATGAACATTCATTTAGAGTCTGTTCTAATTTACAGTTCTACAAAAATTGTCTAAAGAAGGTATTGACCCCTCTACAGAGAATTAAAGCTACTGATGATTGGTTTTATTTTTTTGGTAACCGTTCCTTGGACCCCTCAGAAACAGTCTGCTGATCCTGGTGGAAAACCACTGCTCTGATGTTACATAACTCTGCAGCTGTGCTTCAGCTCTCACTAGTTATTAAAATAAATTGAGTAGTGAATGCAGAGATCAAGTAATGGTGTCAGAAAGGCCTTAATGTATACCACAGCCTGCTCAGGGAATGGTGTAGAGAGACCTACGTGGTTGTCCCAGCCTTCATGAAGGGGAGTGTGTCTGGGAAGGGGAGGCTGTACTTACAGCGTGCAGCACTACAGGCTGTCTGGTCACTGGTATCAGCACAGAGCGTCTTCTGCTGTATTGCCAGGGCTCTTTGAAGAGGATCGCCACAAAGCGATGTTGAGCAGTGCTAGAGCTTGTGTCCTGCCTGGGTAGTTAGGACTGACTGTTAGGAAAATATCTCTGAAATCTCACTGTCGCTGCCTGCTAGTATGAGGACGTAGTTGCTGGACTTGCCTGTAAGGGATGCTCAACGGAAAGCTGTTGATTTTCTTGTCTGCTTGCCATTGACCTGAGGGACAGCATGGGATGGTCCTGGAAGGCGGGGTCGAGTGGGAAACTGAGGGAGGTTTGGGTAGGGAGGGTGGAGGAGATCTAGCCTCTGTGAAAGACACTGACGTTTTGACTTCAGGCAGTGAGCAAAAATTGCCTGTCTTCATGTAAGTGGAACAACAGTAATTCTTCTAACATTTTCTAAGTGAGTAAATTGGAAAAGACTACCTGCAAATGTCCAATAAACCAGAATCCCTGTAAAACACTGGAGGCTGGAGGAAAATGTATTAAGTGTTTGGTGAAAACTGGTCATGAAAGTCAGGGTTATTTTAAAAATCAGGCCTGCATTGTGTGGAGTCAGGATTTTTTGTCGTCTTTGTGATTAGTGGAGTATTGAGAGGTTTCCAACATCTGCCTTTTGCTCGCTGTGGCTTGAATGGAAACGATATGTTTACTGGCAGAGATGGCAGCCAGAAGCTAAAAATTTAAAGGATTTTAGGTTATGTATAAATGAAAATTTTTGTCAGCATCATCCATCTGCAATTAACAAAGTTAAAGAGGCCTGCAGACTTGCAGGGCTGCATTGTAGCATGACAATTCTGTGAGAAGTTTGTTTGTTTTAAAGAGGCAAGATAGAGAGTTGTCTCCTCTGTTAGATGTGGAACCCCCGTTTTTAAAAGGTACTCAACATCCATTTAGCTTTTGTTGATTAATTAGGGCAGCTGCGTCAGTTTCTTGTGTGTAATCTGTATCCCTCAGCACCTCATCATTTATTCACTGCTTAGCAGTAAATATCAGTATGTCTGGGTGCTTTTCCTTCTGAAAGACTTCAATGCTTCTTTCAGTTTTCATATTAAATGAATAAATAATTTGCTATGTTTTTGTAATGTATCTTCTAGGATGAAACAGCATTGAGCAAATCATTGTGTTATTACAGGACATAACAAATACATATGTGCATTCTGAGTTAGTTTTATTGTTAATTTGAAAGGAAAATCATCTAATTTATAATAAACAATTTAAACCATTTTAGCCCTTGCTTCCGGGACTTGTTCTTGTTCCACCAGAGCAATGCGACACTAGAAAATAAATACCTTTCAGACAGTTCTTACTGCAGCTACCTGGTCTTTTTAACTGTGAGAAACTAGCCATCCCGCAGAAGCAGGTGAAGTCACAGGAGGTAACTGCAAGGGCCTAATCATTGACCCTTGTTTCTGATTTTTCTTTTTAGCTTGGTCGTGTCAGGAGAAAATTTGAAGGAGGTGCTTTGTTTGCTGTATAATAGAGGCAGCGACTGGATCGATCAGATTCAGGCCTCTTCCAAAGCTCTCGAATACCCTGTAACACGCCGTTGCATGAAGTTTGCAGTGTCTTATTACAGAAGTGTTTGCTGGGGGCTGTCAGCTCCCGTTAAAATAACTCCTCTAGAGATGTGTGCTAGTGTGTCACCCTGTCTGAAAACCCTTTTCTCCCAAACCCTGCCTGGGAAAGGATACAACTTTGAGTGTACCTAGGGCACTGTGTCTTCAAAGAGCAGGGTACCCTGCCACGCTCATCTTGTTTCTTCCAGTGCATCCTGCCTGCCTCTCTGCTCTTCTAGAGCACCACTGCCTGTCATGTTCTGAAATACAGAACCGCTCTCGTGACATTCTTTTGGGGGTTTAATGAGAGTTTATCCCTCCCACCATTACAACCAAACACACTTGGTTAATGACAGAGCATACTCTCAGATTTATGTACTTGTTCTTTTAGCATGTTAATTTTTTATTAGTGGTGTACAAGGAGGTGATTTTTCTGTGTCCATCTGCAGATTTATTCCAGTCTCAGATTCCAGTAATAGTGGCTGAGTATACTTAGCTGGTGTGCATTTGGTTTGGTTCGCCTTTTTTTCCCCCCCTCTGATAATGAGATCAGTTCACCGAGTGAAACTGTGAGCCACATTAGGGCAAGAGAAGCAATTTACTGCTGCCGAATGCATTTGCGGAGCATAGTTTCCCTCAGCTTGTCAGCTTGTCAGTCTGAAGGCATCCATAAACCCGTGACAGCTTCAGAAGACAAACTCCGGCAGCAAGCTGTCAGGGTGCCAGGCACTGCTGGCTGTGTGGGCTGCCTTCCTCCCCTCTCCCCCGCTCACCCTCCCTCTGCCCACCCGCCTCTTCCCCCCCGCCCTGCATCCCTCTACCTTATTGATGTGGTTTTAGGTGCTGCTCTTCTCCACGACAGCACCTTTTTGCTTTCTCCCTTGATCCTCCTGCCACCGGAACAAAAGGGGAGCTGGCTGCCAGCGGTGCAGCACCTGCCCGTGCAGTCCGGGGAGCGGAGGGGAGGAGAGTGGGCGCCCTGCATCGCGCTCTGCCTGAGCCGGCAGCGAGCTCGTTCAGTCACTTTGCTTGAAATGCCTTTGAACTGCTGCCAGATCCCATTGTCTGCCGTGCAAATGGAGTTCAACGCCCCACCGCGATGAGATGCACAGTGTGTTAAGAGGAGGAAGGAATGGAGCTGTATCCCCACCCTGAAGGAGCATCTCGGATCTGCGGTGTGCCATGATAAGCTGAACACTGGACCATGCTTCTCTTACTTTCCCTTCATTGTTCCTGGGATTTCAGGGAGTGATGTGGAAGCTTTTCAGAGGGGAGCTGCAAGGCGAGATAGTTTCTGGGGGAAAGCTGCTGTGCTTTTGGGCTGCTTATGTGGCACTGTGCTTTGCCCACCACCCACCTGTAGCTGCAGTGTGATGCACCAGCTAGTGGTTAGTGGTGTGTGTTTGGCTCAGCAGTGGTGTGCTCTTTTTTAGCGTTAATTTGTTTACATTTTTCCATTTGTCTGTATTTAAAATTCCTGTATTTTTAGGTTCACAAAATGATTTGAGAGATTTTGGCAACACTGAGTGAAGGGAAGGCAGCCACTGCTGGTACTAATGGTTCAGCCATCTACCAACTGTGCAGCCCAGCTGCCCTTCTTGGGAAAGGCCAGCTTACTTTATTTATGATTCCTATGAAGAGCAGTTCTCGGGCTTTCCACTCCCCTTGCTTTGCCTTTGGCTTCATGTCTTTCCTTGGGCTGCTGTCTGTCAGACTCTTTTTGAGAGAGCAACTTCACCTGTGGACATCGCTTTTAAAGGTAGGAATTTGGGGATTTGCACTTGTGCATGCTGTTCCTTATCTCATTGTTTCTTAGGCTGTTACGAGAAAACATTGTTTGCTTTCATGCTTTGTTATTTGACTGTTTGTTTAACCAGTCACCATTTGCAAGGACAGCGCTTTGAGAGGAGGATGGAGGAGCTGTTCTTTGCTGACTGTTAGGCAGTGCACTAAGTGGAGTTGGCAGGGCTTGTATCGCGCACTGATATGCCTGCTATGTTCCTTGGTCATTAAGCTCTTTGCTAGTTCCTTCTCCTCGTCCTTCCGCTGCTCTCCCTTTCCTTCCCTGATAGGACATGTTATGGTGATAGGATGTTTCTGCATCTAACCTTGCTAATGGGTTACAGTCAGGTTCTGAAATGTGCTGGGAGAAAGACAAAATCTTTCAAAAAAGCAGGTTGTAACTGCTGCCCGCCTTTGCCTAGACTAATGCTCGTGTTCTGCTGAATATACATACTGACCTGGCCCTTCTTTATGTCCTCGATACCTGATCAGAAATTGAACGGGTATCAGCAGTACTGGTAACTGATGAAATCTTTGTAAAGGTTAGAGCCATTACAGACAGAACATTTTAAAATCAGATGATATCGTGTGTGTTCCCCAAGGACTAATGCAACCACGTTTTCTAGTGGTTTGTCATACAGCAATCTAAAATCTCATTTGCATCTCAAGAGCAAAGCTAGTTGTGCTTAGTTAATATCAAGCAACTTGAAAGATTAGGAATAGAGTTTTTTTTGTAAATGTTCTTTTTTGTTTCACCAGGAACTAGGAAAAGAAATGTATTTGGCTAACAGTGTGTTTGATTTTTGTTTTTGAACTCCCTGGGAAATAAGATTCACTTGGAACACTGAAGATTTTCTGGTCATGAAGAAATTTCTGACCCTTGAGCTGAGATGCAGCTGTCATTCTCCTGGTCAGGGCACACTAAACAGAATCGGGACCTTTAAAAATGTCCTTCGATTAACCCGTCAATTTCATGCTGGTAATAGTGCTGCTTCTGTGGTGCAGCCAAACACTGCAGATGTAGGAAACAAGAGCTTGGCCTGGAGCACAGACCAGAAACTTCTCACAGGGCCTCTTCTCTTAAGGGTCTTAGTTTCTTCCTCTTGCTGTCATGAGTGTAGTCAGATGATGAGGCTACTGTGTAGATGCAGCTCCTGCAGTCTAAAACCTTCTCTCTACTATGTGACTATGCAAAAAGGAGACATTTTCAACTCCCTTCACTCCCCAGCTTCAGCTCATAAAGGATTAGGAAGGGTGGTGCTCTCTGCTTAAGCGATGTGCTATGTTTCAGGCTTGCAATGAATTTTTTTTCTCTGTTATCGTAGTTACTTTAAGACTCTGGCCTTTCTATATGCTATTAAATTCCACAGTCTGAAAGAGAGAATGAAATGGTGTAAGTTGACAGGTGCATTTCAGCAATACAGAGCTGAAGTAACCTGTCAAAGGTCACATACTGGTAACTCCAGGAATCTTGGGTCATACCTCACTGCTGGATTTGACAAGCAACCTCCTATATGGCTTTTTGCTTCGATGGTTTGAAAGAAATAACTATAAAAATATAAATGATCTTTTCATAAAAATGTTCTCCATTGTCTTAAACCATCCGAAAATGATGTATCAAGTGTGTTCATCTTAGATGAAATACAGTGAAAAGTCATTAGCGCTACTGCTGTCCTTCATCCTAAAACAACCATTTTATGCACTTAGCAAAACGTTCTGGCATGTCAGAGGCATTTCACGAGTGGACGCAGCCATTTGCCTGAAACCACAATTAAGGTCTGGTTGCTGAGCTCCTGTTCTGCCTGGTATTACCTTGTCGGTGTGTATAGGTGCGTCTCTGTTGTCACACCTTGTTCCACAAACCTGTCTGTCCCCTGCTGAAGGTTCCTTCTAGCAGGACAGTGTGCCAGCTAGGGCGCCGTGCTGGCCTGGAGCAGGTACTTGAGTAGTTACCACTCAGCAGGTGCCTGTTTTTTGATGCTTCATGATGGAGTCACCCAGTGCAAAGAAAGCACTCGGGTGTGTTTAAGAGCTGTGAACCTCATTTTCATCTCTGGAACACTCTAAATAAGGTGATGGATTCAATAAGCTTGTTTCAAGAGAGGCAATTGGTAGTGCTCATTTATAAAAAATGTTGCTGGGTTGCTGGAAAACAGGAGGGGGAAGAGGTTGAGAAAGACAGTCTGCAAGCTAAGCCTACTTATACACATTAGGATGAGCCCAGGCATGAAGCGAAAGAAAAACTCGGAGCTCTTCATTATCTAATACTCCCTCAGGGCAATAACAAACTCCCTGTAGAAGCCAGCAAGCCAGGCACAAGGGCTGGCAGAGAGCGAGCACACATTGTTCTCAGAATATGGCTGGTACTGGAGTCTTTCACTGTGAATTTGAAGCCATCTTTAATGCAAAATATTCCTCAAAGGGATTTTTGTTGCTTACCATTTCAAAAGCTGCCTTCAATCCAGTGTGATGCCTTCTTCCAAACAAAAGGTTGTAAAGTTAGGTATTGTACAGCAAAGGATGCATAATGTTGCTTTTTCCTAGCCTTATGTATGAGCTGAGGTTATGCAGACACCCTCCTTTTTAGAATTGAAAAAGACCGAACGGAGAAGCTCACCTCTCTATGCTTTAGCATGTTGTGGCTTTCAGCCTTTCTGTGATGCTTACTGGCCACTCCATATTGTGTGCTTCATTTCAGAGTAAGTAATCGGTTTTATACTGAAAATTGAAGTGCAGAATGTATTTGTGTGATGGGCAAATGTTTCTTAGGGAGGGGGCGGGTGGCGGGTATGGGAGAGCATGTAACAGACCTCCAGTGTCCCCCACTGGTGCCTATACAACTGCTGTGGTTTGGATTTCTATAAGGGGTAGGGGAGACCAGTTAAGGAGTCTCCTCTGAAACAGTAGGATACTCAGGAGTAGGGTTTGTGGCATCGGTTCAGTCTGTGTATGTTAAGTTGGTCGATTGGCATCAATCTGTTTAGAATCATGAAGGAAAGTGTACCTCTCTCTAAGAAGGTAGAGAGTTTAAATATCTCTGCTTGTTTGTATTCCTAGCATTTGCAAAGTCCAAGGTGATCCTTCATATAAGCAATTTGACCTAAAACAAATTCACTGTCACCCCCCTTGCCAATAAATAAAATGCCATCGCCAGCAGTTTAACCTCTGAGGTGGCCCTTGCTGAATGAGTGCAGGTCCTGTTTGACGCAAACAGCAGCAATAAAGAAAGAAATGTATGAGAGCTTGGCAAATAGAGTGGAGGGGAAAAGAATTTCCACCCTTTTCATGGACCAACCTCTGTGTTGCAAGCAAGCAAAGCAAAGTTACAGTTGTTGTTCTAATTGAGAACTGCAAGATTTTTCACCTTCTGTCTGTCTCAAATCTCATTATCTGGAGTGTTTAGAGTAGATCAGTGAGTGGTGGCAATCCCACCTGTATCACTGCTGTGAAGTTTGGGTTTTACACAGCTAGCATTGGGATAACAATTCATTCTGATACGTTCAAGAAGTGCTCTTGAGGCACTGCTGCTCATAGTCTTTCTGCGTAACTTGATTCTCATTTAATAGATGAGGTTCAGGCGATGTGTAACCATGTCAAATTAAAAGTGGAATAGTGAACTGAACTCAGGCTTACTCTCAAATTCCCTAGCTCTAAAGATGATATCTAGCTGCCTTGTAGAAGGAAGGTAATGAAGAGTTCTCACTGTCTCAAAAAAGGTCTTTGAACCCATTTCCAATGCTTGTGGAACATGCAAAGGGGAAGTTGAAGCTTTTAATATCCCACCCTGTTGTCTCCTATGCTACTGCTCCCCTTCCTTCCGCCCCTTCTGTAGCTGTTCAAGGAGAGAAAGACAAAAATGGCCCTGAAATTTCCCTGGCAGTTCCCAGTGTTGGTCTCCTGACCGTGGAGCCCCCAGTTCTGTCTCAGCTGTGGAGTCTTCCTCCCTGAGTGCCCTGGGAAGTCTGTGTCTGGACAAGAGGACAAAATTGGGTCTTCAGTGTATGTGTGCGGGAATGAGTTCAAAACCAGTCCCCCTGTGTTAGCTCTGGGAGGAGCTGAAGGGCAGCAGCATACGGCCTGACAGCCTCACCCCCATGCCCCTGGGCACTGCCTGGAAGGAGTTTGCTGCTGCCAGAGGGCTGCCCTGCTGAGCAGAGGGAAAACAGAGGCTGAAACCGAGCACTGGGTTTCCTGGAGCTGGGATGACCAACACATTTGTCCACCTGGCAGCCCTGTGTGGCCGAGGAGGAGGAGGATGTGTTCCGCTGCTCTCCTGAGCAGGGGATGCTGCTGGATTTGCACCACCTCCTAGCACAGAGGGTGTTGGGCAGTGGCACTGGCGCCTGGCAGGCCATAACGAGCAAAGGGAGGCCAGGTTGCTTCCAGAGGCAGGCTGCTGCCTCCTGATGCTGCCTGGTCGTGGCAGGTAAGGTGGTTGGGATGGTGCAGGCAGGCAATGAGGGCAAAAATCAGCATAAAAGCACCAGGGCAAGATTCTTGCTACAGGTATCAAGGTGTCAGCAGATCCGTTGAATGAGCTTTCCATTATCGCTTCCAGTGGCAGATGTTCTGCGAGCCACTTAGCGCTTCACGGGAGGATGAGAACAAAGTCAAAGCTTGCAGTCTGTTGCCGCAGCACTAGCCCGGATCCCTAATGCAGGCTGGATTCTGCGATTCGGGTAGAGGCTTCGCTTCTTTGTTGTGTACAAAAACAGAGCACGGCTTCCAAAAGCTGTAATTCGTACATTCCAGCTACCAAGCTAATTACGTGAGAATTAAATAGACCAAATAATTAGAGCTAAAATTAATTTGTGTATTTAACTTTAAATTTAGTGTCTAAAATTTTAAAAGATGTTTATCATGGTGTATTTTTTAGTAACACAATTATAGCTTTTCAACGTTGCTGTAGCTAAAAAATATTTCGTCACTGTGTTTTGGCTACAATGAAGAAGATAAAATTCAGTTTGGACATCCCAGGCTACCTTTCCTCTCCCTTTTGCAGCAATGTAGAGTTAAAAAAAAAAAGAAGTAACAATCTTTTCTGTAAGTACAGTGTTAATCTTATTTGGGGCTCCTAAAAAGCATGAATTATTTAGTTACAGTGTCGCTACAAAGTCAAGTTTGAATACGTGAATGCTCTAAATGTGATTGTTTCTCTTCCCATCACAACTGTGCATAAGATTTAGTGTTAAGTGATCTGAAAACGTTAAAGCGTTACCTTGCTGGGATCAGTTAGCGCAACTGTACTTGAGACTTTAACACAAATGAGCATTTTCAGGGAATTTCAGCATTTATAACATTTTATTGTGGGTGTTCTTTAGTTTAAGTGATCTACACTGCCAGCTAGCGCACCTTACTAATACTGCTTTTGTCTGATTATGGGCAATGATCTCACCTGAAGGAGCAGAAAGTGCTGTAAGGACATAGTTGGGGCAACTTTCCTGCCTTTGCAGTCCTCCCCAATGCTTTTCTCTGGACAAAAGAAGCAGATGAAAGCAGTTAGTACTGCAAGCATACTCAATTTTCACAACCAAACCAGCAGTGGCTTTAGTCAGGATATAGATGAAATAATGTGTCCGGGTTGTTGCAAGACATGCTAAACTTCACCCTTGTAGACTGGATGAGCCCTCCTCCAGGACCATTACATACATAAGCTGGAAGCATGCTAGTGTATTTCTACTGGAAAGTCATCTCTGAAGATGTTAATCTTTTAGTTTCTGCTTCCTTTGGCTAGTCAACAACCCATTTTTTTTTTTACAGTTAGGCAAGCTAGACCTAACATCTGAGTCAAATTTTGTCTTTAGCCGCTATGTGTCTGCCTCCTTAAACAATGTGAGCTGTCATTTTCTCCTACTCCCCTCTGACTCCCCGTGCACTCCTCCCTTTATCTCTTCCTCCTACTCTCAGCTTTGCATTTAGTTTCATGCTGCCTCCTATTCCTGGAACAGCCTCCCAGTCTGCGCTGCCAAAGCCTCCCTCCCTCTCTCTGCTCTTGCGAACCTGTTTCTTACAGCAATTGCTTCTAAGTTGTTTACCTGATTAATTGTCTCTCTCTGTGCTTTCTTTCCTGTATTTGTTGTTCTGGATCATGTTTTTTATGTGAGAGATGACGTATTGCAGGATAAGGAGTATATTTGCCACTGTTTTGTGGTGTATTGTTTACATTAGCTCTTTATATAATGATAACTAATAAATTCTCCTTAGTATTTGAGTGCAGATTTTTTCACTAAGCTATAATTCGCTCTTAACTGTGTGCTATGAAAGAACAGCCCTGTTTTATCTTAAGGTAATTGCTAGGCTGTGAAAATGAGTGTCAGTATTACGGCACGTGCCGTCAGCTAGCCGTAGAGGCGAAGTTCAGCTGTGCTTACCAACGTGCATGAAATGGTGGTAGAAAACAAAGGGCTGTGGGCAAATCTGATGCTCAGCACTAGTACTGCCATTGCATGGCTTCGCTGCTGGGGTAACTGTGGTGCCATGACTGCTGTTATATATAAGCTCTTATAGGCTTGCACGGAGATAGGCTGGATGTCTTCTGTCAGACTACACTAGAAGTGGGTTCTCTTTACTGAATCCCTCACCATAGCAGCAGAAGAGAACTTTTACCTTTCTACCTGCAGAGAGTTTTTGTTTTTCTAGCAATTCTGTTCTTTCCTTTTCCAACTGAGTGCAAGGCAATCTGATCATCCATTTAAAAAATAAAAATGAAAAGTTGTCAGGATTATCTGTTTTCAATTTACTTTTCTAGACCAAGTCAGATATTTATTTAGAATGAAAAGCAAAACACCTGAAAATATTATAGCTTTAGACCAAGTTTCATAATAAATAGTGTTCTGAATGCTCGTTTTCTTAAGTCCCATTTCTGTTAATATCTGACCTAATACCTTACTGCTATGTGTGGAACAGTAATATTCTCATATTTAAATGTATTCCGTAGGTACTTACTGGAGCTTGCAAAGTGGCACACAAGACTAACCCAATTAATTTTTACATGAAGGTTTGGCATATGTTTTTATATTATCAGTGTTATCAGAATCAAAAATTGGACTTTAAGTCTAAATTTCTTCATGAAAAAATAATTTCAGGACAAAAATGGTCTTCTTGTTAATGAAAAATGAATCAGATTTTCAGTAGCTTAATTTATTTTATTGGAAATTTTACTACATGCATACTTTGGAAAAATGGCTCCAACCTAGCTGACAGTCTCTGCAACCAATATTTGGGCATTGGGCACCTAACAGTTCTCAGTACCCAGACCCTTTTGTCTTCAGCTGCAGTTCCTAACTGAGATGTGCATCTTGCTTAAAATACTTGAGCTTTCTTGACCAAACTTCAGTTTATCAAAGGGTTGATTTGATTGCAGATATGGCAGCTTTTGTTTCTGAGTTTGTCAGTACTGTTAATTAGGATGTTAATGAGGCCTCTGGTCTTAGTCTGCATGAACAAGTATTCTAAAGATGCTGCTTCAGAGCAGAAAAACATTCTACCCGTAATCAGGTGACTAATTAAAAATGTAAGAATTCAGCACCCTCTTTAGTAATTAAGTCTATAAAATGGGAGGAAGGTAAAGAACTAGTGGCGTGTAATTACTCTAACACGTTTAAATGAATTAATATATTTGAGGTGTATTTAATTTGAAACCATCAATTTTGTTTGTATTGATCATTTAAAAGCGAGGTTTCTGCAAGGAGGAGCAGAAGGCAGGGTTTTGAAATTGTTGTTTAGGCGTGATAGTAAACATGGAGTAGTGCAAACTGGTGTGGAAGTAGGTGTGCATTGCCTGTGGTGTAACGGTTACAAACACAAACGGTTTGAGAGAAAATTAACTAATTCCACCCACATTAAGACAGGGGAGTCTACCAATAGCCACAACTTCTTATCAGCCTGTTTCTCTAGCAAGACTCTCTCCTGCTGCTTCATGCATTGCAAACTAAGTGTGAGAAGCTTTGGGAAACAGCTGTGTGACCTGATGCGTAGGCTGGCTGCGTTCTCCTGCAAGGTTTGGAGATCAGCCCTGAGCCATGGGTGATTCCGAGGAAAAGCTTGTGCACATCCCAGTCGCCAGGCTGTGTGGTGCCGGTGGGAGGCTGGAGATGGCCTGAGCTGACTGCCGGGGAACAGCAAGCACTGGCTGCTCTGCCAGGGAGGAGGAGACGGGAGCCAGGCAGGATACGAAGCTGGCATGGGCAGCATCCTCAGCAGCGAGGGTGCAGCCCCACAGCACACAAACAAAACAACTGAAAGCAGTTGGTGACAGCCGCCAGGTTCATCACCAGGTGGGTCCAACTTTGTGTCGGCAAGGCAGAACGCACATGTAATGTAGTTCATGTCAGGGCCTGATCTTGGGTACAGCTCACGGGTCAGCGGGTGGAGACTGCTCAGGGAACTCAGACACTGCTGCTGTGTGCAGGGCCCCGGCAGTCTTCCTTGTAGAGTTCCCCCTCAAGATCCGTTTCTGCTATAACACTTGTGATAAAAACAGATTATGATTTTCAATGCACAGGCTGCCATAAAGGCTTAGCGAAGGCAATAGAGCTCTTTGCATCAGTTCCTGTCTTTTGGACACCCAAGCTTCCAAACCACTGTCACAGCCAGTCAGTGTAATCTCCATAGGTCTCAAGTCATCCTCCCTTTCTCCCTCTTCTACCGGTTCCACTCTCCTTCCCTTTGCTTATTTACTCATTTTGCCTTTCCTAAGCCAGATTTATAGCTTTTTTTTTATCGCCTTTTCTGCCTTTTTTTTCTGAAAGTGAGTCTGCACTGTGTTAAAAACTGTCTTGCAATAGCCAATAATTGTTTTCTGAGTCTGGAAAACTTACTTATTTCAGTCTTACCAAGGTAACAGTGAAATGGATATTTGAAACTACAAATTCTGGGAGGTGTGCTTCTAGCTTTACATGGGATGGAAGTCTCTTGAATAGACGATCTCAGCTGAAAGAAGGCAGGGAGGGAGCTGCTGTACACAGGCAGGGAACATGTCCTGTTTAGAAGTCCACCAAACACTGTCCATGTGCAAATACATGAGAACAGGTAAGTAGAAGAGCCTTTTCTGAGGCTTTATACTTCGGTAGAGCATACTTTTACAGCACGTTTCTGGTCTTAAATTAGACAAGCTTTCAGCATAAAGGTACTAAAACTGTTTTAGTTGGTCCCTGCTGTCATATGTTCCTAGATAAAATAGATTAGAAGAGAAGATGAGTTCCTATGTGTTACCTGAAGCAATTGAATATAGATTAGTCTCTTGCTAATTGAGGTGAAATTTTTAATGTATAGCTCAAAGGAAGAACAGATAGGCTGCTTTCATAACTATTGTGGATTAACTTTCAGAATGTACATTTCTGTATTTCTCAGAGACACGTTAACTCTAAGTTGTCCTCTTTTTGCCACACTTTGTTTCCCCACTGGATTGAATTACTTAGGAGAAGACAGCAGAGAATACATTTTGCTTTCTGCAGCAGGATCGTTTATCTGAGTTCTGATAAGCAGGGTGCACGAGGGAATGGAAATTAGATCCGTGTTCATATCTAATGTGGAAGGAACTGCATTTATTTCCTGTTCTCACAGTTGCATTGAAGATGTTCTGCCATGATAGAGCAAACTGGTTGACTGGTTGACATAAGAGGAGGCTGAAGATGGTCCCATTTGGGTTGCTGAGATACTCACTTGTCACCTGGGTGGGACTGGAGAGCCCCTTGTGTGGCAGGCACTGAACCTGCACTCGCTGTAGTTCTCTGTCCCACAGCAGGCGTGGTGTCATTACCTGCTTTGGGAAAAGCCCTAGGGTCGGAATGTGTGTAGATGCAGGTGTCAGAAGAGGCACGAAACAAAAGGAAAGGTAAGTCCAGATCAAAACTGTGAGGTGTTTGTGGCAGGTTGATAGCTGGGTATTAGGGCTTCAGTAGCACATGAAAGAAAGAACTGGGGATGCCCCTTTGGGCATCTCTGAGGAAAGTGCCTCCTTTGTCTCATAGGAGCAGGTGCGTTAGAGAAGCACGGCAGTTACATCCCGTCAGCTGGTGGAAAGCTCAGCCTGCTGTGGGCTCTTCCCCTACCAGAACACTTACATAGCTGCATAGTAATTGTGTTAAGTAGGTAGTATCAGCAACCGTTGAAGGCTGAAGTTTTTTGTGGGTTTGGGGTTGGTTTTTTGTTTTAATTTATTCAGGTCTGCAGTTTGTTGCTCTTGTAGAAGGTGTGAAGTTGCACACCTGTCTGGGGATAATTAAAAAAAAAGTAATTACTACTTCATTGCACAGGTCTTTTCCTCATATCAGGCTGATGGGTATCAAGCCGGCCGGCCAGCTGGCAGCTTTCCTGCTTACCACAGGTCTGTACCAGGAGAGGCCTGTCCCTGCATGGGGACTTGCCTAAGCAGAGCAGAGCATTGCCTCAAGGCTCCAAGTGGATCTGCCGGAGCAGGGTAGGCACCATTAGTGTTTCTCACCTCTTTGATCTGAGTTTGGTACTCTTTGGGCAGTCTCTCACCACAGGGTTTCACTGGCAGTGAATGCCAGCTGAAGCACACGCCCAGAGCCCAGATACGAGCTTGGCTGGCAATTACATTACAACGTGGCTGTAACTTCCCCAGTATATTTTTTTAGTCCAGTTTATGGAATACAGCCATCGCTCCTCCGTCTGAGGGCTTGCAGCATGGCTCGCTGTGCCCTGCTGATGGCACCAGATGCTTCGCATTCACAGGAGAGCGCGGCTGCACCTGCAGGCCTGGCATACGGCTATCGCTGCAGACAAGGGAGAGGTTGCGGTGTCTCACAGAGAAGCAGGCAAATGAGGAACTTTGTGTCATGATTACACCGTTAAAATGGAATGGGATGGAAAATCAATCAGATTCCTCCTCTGATTACTGTGTAACTCAATTACTGCAGTCCCTCTGGGGTCCAAAGCAACAACTGTCTCACAGGAAGCATAGAAGACCTCTAAATTAGAGCTGTTGTAGACAAGAACAAGGTCCTGCCACTGTGCATTCCAGAAAGTTGGGTTATATTCTAAGTAATAAAAGAGCTGTGGAAATGTGATGCTGGGTCTTAGGGTGGTAGGACATTCTGGGGCTCAGCTAGGAGGGAGCTGTATGTCAGAAGTTCTTGGTAAACGTGTCATATGACATCCACCATCTCCCATGTGCCTTGTCATGAGCGTACCAGCAGCCCCAAATATATTCTGCTCATTGGTTCTGGCTGAGTGCTGACTGGGCTTGAGCATTTGTACTATCCCCACAATAATTTCAAGGCGTTGGAAATATCTGGAGATCAGACACTGCAACCACACAATTCCGATTATTATCTTACCTTCGTATCACATCAGTTGCCAAGTGGTTTAGCAGCTGATAATTCACAAAACGGTTAGTGTTTCACATTAACATTGTATATCACTAGGAAACAGAGCATCTAAGTTTTATAAAGCATTTGTTTGAATGCTGGTGGTTTGTGAGATAGCTGACAAAGGAATTGATGCTCTCAGATCTAGTGCTACTTTTCTGGTAGGACGGGAGCCCGCTGAGCCTGCATCCTTACACCAACGAAAGACTTCCTCCTCGCTGTGCGTTCTGACTGCCTCCTCCTGCCGGTAGCACTCAGGCAGTCCCGGCGAGCTTGCAGTAAAGGCGTTTGGAGAGGACCTTAATTTATCTGTAAACCTGAAGGTTTTGTGGTGTTGGATTCCAAGGAGTGTGATCTCAAAAGAGGAGCCAGGTATTTTTGTTTCCTTTAAGAGGGATTATTTTTCAGTGTGATGTTGTTTTTTTGTTTGTTTGTTTGTTTTGTTTTGTTTCCAGTATAGATTTTTCAGGGCTTTGTATTTTGTTTATGGGTGGTTTCTGACATCTCTAAACTTTTAATATAAATTTTGGTTGGTGTTTTTGTTTTGTTACTTTTTTTTCTCTGAACCTAAACCAGCTGATGTGGTCCCCAAAGAGCTTAACGCGTACTGTGCCAGCTGGCATGCCCTCTGGCTGTGAAGCCTTGTTAAAGGGATCAGAGCTGACAGATTCTTGAGCAGCAATCTGATACAGGCCTTTTTTTTATTTGTTTTTTCGAGCTTACCCATGTAACAAATGGGGGCTTGTTTGGGAGCTTCGCTAGAGGCTTGAATAGAGTCATTGTTATCAAAACACTGCCGTGATTCAGAAGTGCCCAGCAAAGGGGCTTCCTCTCCTTCTTGCCCCTCAGCTGGGCACTGCAGGTGTGGCAGCCTAGCTTAAATTCTAGTTTCATCCTTATTCTACAGAATAATCCGGTTGTCTTGCGTTTTTCATCTTTGAACTGATAACCAGGAATCTGAAGCTTCAGCTCTTTGTAAAACAGAGACTCGGTTCAATGCTGAAAATGAAGTTGGAGAGGTGAGTGAGTATAACCAGAGCAGAGAAGTGGTTTCCAGATTGAGCCTGTGAGGGTAGCGTCATAGAAGTACTATAGGACTCTGCCAGGCTTCCACGCAGATCGGTACGCTCTGTTTTCTTACTGCTACCGTGGTGTTTAGATTCAAAATTCCACCCAGGAAGCACTTGCTTGGAAATTGCAGGCAACACATGGGCTCCTGAGCTTTTAAGTCCCTCTTTGCATTATTTTCTCCTGTAAAAACAACTTTTTGTGTAATGCATGTGAAGATCGGGAATCTATCTGGGAATCCAAAATAGTCTGATTATTCTATTTCATATAATGGGATTCAAAACCAAAAAGACGTGAGCTATTTAGGAAGACATTGACTTACAGCTCTCAGTGTTCTCAGTCGAAATTGAGTACGTAGGAATCTGAGAGGGGTGTTTTCTAAGAATTTATTGCACAGGAGTAGAATGAAGACCGCTTCTTATAGCAACTGATGTGCCTGGAGCTGCGTATATGGGGTATCTTGTACAGAACTCACCTCTTAAAAAGATAGGGCATTTATTACGTGTTTCTATCTAACCTCTACCTGCCCTGCCGAATTCTGCCTCAGTATGTAGAGAAAAAACTGAAAGATGATCAGTTGTCTGGGTTGAAGAAATCACAGCTTATTGTTGCTGGCCGAGCTGGACTTCCAAAGCCAGCTCTGTCATTGGAGATGGCCATGTGGGGATGCAGACTCGATCCATTTGGAGTCTGGGAAGCAGATTTTTTTAACCTTTATTCGTTTGCTGCCCTGCAGTGTGACCTTCAATAAGATTTGCTGTGTCTGAAGTTCTCCAGTGGCACATAGCACGTAATATATTTTATATTTACAGACTGCGGCTTTTCTGAAGCCCTCATCAGGGCTAAGGTTTTGTTATGCACTAAGCAAGCCAGTACCTGCTCTTCTGAGCTTATAGCATAGAAGTTGTTGTAGATAACACTTGATAGGCACTACAAGGCTTTTATAAAGAGTACTCTGACTACTTGCCACCCCTGTCACAAAGTTAGCAGTATTATATCATTTCACATAAAATCTGCTTGTTTTGTTTTTTGTTTTGTTTTGTTTTCCTCTGCTTCAAGCTGTACCAAAGGTTTGGAAAAGAGTCAGTTGGGAATCTTTAGAGTGAGACTCCTGGCCTCATCTGTGAACTGATCTTTTCCCTGAGTCAGAAGGATTTCTTTCTGTTTAGTGATACACATTACAAAATAAGCATCTGTCTCACAAGTGGTTTCTTTTCTGTTGGAGCTAGTTGTTAAAACCCTCACAACATAAAAAACCTTCTGTCTGTCTGAAGCTCGTGGAAGAACTGGCCTTTTGATATTATTTGTTTGTCAGAATGATAGTAATAAAAAGGCTCAGAAACGGGAGGAATGGAGAAGAGGTGATGAACTGGTTTGGTAGTACTCCTTATTGTTGTTGTTGCCCTGGTGCCTCGTGGTGCTGGGAGCTATGCTGGCTGAGGAGGTGGCTAGAGGGACCGAATGTGGTGGAGCACGTCTGCAGGAGTGTGGGTCTGCGAGTAAGAGAGATTTGAGAGAAGTTTGAAAGTGCTCTGGGGGGCTCACTGCGGGCACAGTGAACAGCACCTCTTGTACAGGGTGTTCTTGCGCTGCCCTCAGACCTGCCTGTGCTGGGAGGGGCAGCAGGTGCTCACCAAAAATAGGCCTGTGTCCCGAGTAATGCACACCTGGGTGTTACTGCTGCAGGTGGTCACGTTTTTGGTAAGGGAGAGAAACTTACACAGTGATTTTAATTTATTTTCAAGCCAAGGGGCAATCTAGTCACTTTCCGTAGTGTTTGCATTTTAGATGGATTGCTGTTTGTTGGCTTTGTTGAACATTTTATTCTGGAAACATAAAAACATATGGTGAAGTAGTCTGCTGTCATAAACACAAGGCAGGAGGTGAGGGAGCTTTGTAACATGAAGCTTTCACATGAGTGGCGGGTGAGAAGGTGAGGAAGGTTTCAGGAGGTGTTTCTTCTCCACCTGCCACTGGGTCAGCTGGCAGTGGTGAGCCGGGCAGTGTACGGGCTGCCCGTGCCCCCTGGCTCCAGTGGTGCCTGGGGGATGATGCATCCCCGGAGTGTTTCAAGAGCCCTGGTACAATGTGAATTCCTGGGAGAAGTGAGGCAGCCTCACAGAGCGGGTGGAAACCACGGAAATTGAGAGCTGTAGGGCAGGAACGCTGGCAGGAATTTGAAGCATCCTGCTGGGTTCAGGACATCCATGTCCTGGGGGCCTAGGGAACCACACATCATTGCTAGAACAGGACAAGACAGCCAGTGTGAGGCTCTCCCCTCTGTTAATTTTGAAATCTAAGCTACAATAAAAGGGGTTCATATCATGGGCTCAGTGGCATAAAGAGGAGTCGGGGAAGGCCAGATACCCTGACTCTGTTTGCTGGAGTGTGTGAGAACCTCACCCAAGGAGAGTGCTGAGTCCCCGTGCCTCTTGCAGAGGCTCTGATGGTTGTTCTGCAGCTCTGCCAAGCTCCTGTACAAAAGGTGTGCGTCACTTCCCAGGGAACAGGTTTGCACCTACTGATCTTGCCATTTCATTTCAAGCACATTAAATACCATGAATCCATCCTGAGAATTGACTTTTTCTTTTTAAATTGCAGGATGCAAAGAGAAGGTGCCATCATGTGAATGCAAAACCACTAAATGAGAAAACGGGACACCTGGGAAGGCTGAGCTGAAAGTGCTTGTGCAGAGAATGACAGACTGATCTGCTGTTGGAGACAAGAGTCAGGAAACCTCCCTCCTCCAAAAGACTTTCGTGAGTGAGAGGAGAAGAGCAGGAGGAAGCACACAAAAGAGCGATGGGAATTGAGGGCCATGGTTACTTGAGATAAATGGCAGATCCCTGGGAGTCTAGCCTGGTAGCTGTTTGCTTTAGCTTTGTCTCTCTCCGCAGCTGCTCTTTCTTTTTTGCAAGCTGCTGCTGGGTACTGCCACGGCGGCACTGTAGATTTCAAGAGCGACGTGGGTGCAGGGTGTGAGGAGGGGGTGGGCAGCCCGCCTCACCATGATTCAGTTGTGGAAAGTAGTGCGGCACGTGCGACAGCTGGAGCTCCACAGATTGATCCTGCTGCTCATTGCCTTCAGCCTGATCTCCATGTGCATCCTGGCTTACTACGTCACCAACAGTCCCAAAATTAAGGAGCCGCCACCCCTGCCCTTCAGTGACTGCAGCAACCAGCACCGCATCCTGATCCCACCGCAGGCCAGCTGGAGGCTTACGAAATCTGTGGACACCTCCCGCACAGATCCTGTGGTGCTCGTCTTCGTGGAAAGCATTTACTCCCAGCTGGGGCAGGAAATAGTGGCCATCCTGGAATCCAGCCGGTTTAAATACAGGACAGAGATCGCCCCTGGCAAAGGGGATATGCCCACCCTGACAGACAAAGATAGGGGACGCTATGCTCTTATTATCTATGAGAATATCCTCAAATATGTGAATCTGGACGCTTGGAACCGAGAGCTGCTGGACAAATACTGTGTAGAGTATGGAGTGGGGATTATAGGCTTTTTCAAAGCCAACGAGAACAGCCTACTCAGTGCACAGCTCAAGGGTTTCCCCCTTTTCCTACATTCCAACCTGGGGCTGCGGGACTACCACATCAACCCCAGCGCTCCCCTGCTCTACGTCACCCGGGCTAATGAGGTGGAGCAGGGTCCCCTGCCCGGCGACGACTGGACCGTGTTCCAGTCGAACCACAGCACCTACGAGCCGGTGCTGTTGGCCAGCACCAAGTCCTCGGAGTCCATTGCCCACTTGGCCACCCACAAAGCATTGCATGCCACGGTGGTGCAGGACCTGGGTCTGCACGATGGGATCCAGCGGGTTCTCTTTGGCAATAACCTCAATTTCTGGCTGCACAAACTGATTTTCGTGGATGCCATTGCCTACTTGACTGGCAAGCGCCTGTGTCTCACGCTCGATCGCTATCTCCTCGTCGACATTGATGATATATTTGTGGGAAAAGAGGGCACTCGCATGAAAGTGTCTGATGTAGAGGTAAAATCAGCAGAAAATCACAGGCCCCAGATAAAATCCCCATGTGTGTGGTATGCCAGGAATGTCAAGGTTGCATTTAGTTTGAGTGAAAGAGTTGATTGCTACAATTTTTCTCATCTTAGACACAGAGAAGTAACCTGCAAAGATGCAGAGGCACAGTATGTGATACTCTTAACAAGCTGTTTTTTTCTGGTTTAAATGGAGCATTTTGCTTTGTAGGACCTTTTGCTGGCATCTCTGAATTTAGGATGAGGATGCCTGTGATGGTCTGTCCTGTATCCTCTTTAACACAGGGAATACACTTAGCTTGAAGCCTGTAAATAAGCCCATAAGGGAATGGCCGGCACCAGCCATGATGGCAAACACGGCTGTGGTAGCAGCTGCCTCAGCGTGTTTCCAGACCTTCAAAATGCAGCACGCTGTATGCTTTCAGCCAAGGGCACAGAACATTAGGGGCAAAGGTATAAACAAAGTAATGTTTTGCATGTGTATCCCCTTACTTGAACTGAACCACATCCATAATGCGTTCCCAAGAGTGCTCACACCTCACTGAGAGTCTTTTGTACTTCTGTTGTTTTGTTTTGCTTTTTTAAGTTTTTCTACAATTTTTACACACCCATGCAGGATGTATTTCTCAGCTCATCTTTCTTCAGGTGTGAGATACCAAGTTCTGGCTCTGATCCCAAGTTTAGCTTAGGGAAAAGGAAGCCCTTGTATTGTGTTTAGAGCTAGCATTATCTTTTCAATTCACTTGAAGCTGCATACCTGAAGCACCTCTAATTGCAGACCATTGATTATTTTACTTGCTCCATTCTTTAACGATCCTTTACGACCACCTTTGACCATAACTCTGTGTTCCCAAACAAGCAGGTATAGAAAAATGGAACGGTTGGATGTAATACTCCTTTAAAGAAAATGCTACCATTTCCTTAATTTCACTACAGTGCCCTTGTGTTTTGAGATGTTAAAATGCTCTGAAAGCACATTTTTTGAAGGATCACAATCTTATCTTGCACCCTCTCGCCCAGACTTGCAGAGATTCCCACCTCCGTGGTGTTTGTGTGGGTTACAGACCAGTGTGAGAAAACAGGAGATAGTTGGCCACGGCTCTTTGGGACAAAGGCTATTCTAGTGATTTTAAAAACAAACCCAGACAAGATAATTCCAAAAGATGCTTTGTTTGGGTTTTAACAGGGTGAAATGGAGGAATAATCTGTGATCAGTAAGCAGAGAATCTCAGGCAAAGCAGATAAAGCCCAGATTTATCCATTTAAAAGAAGCTCTCTGATTGCAGAGCCACGAGAGGTTAATGAATTTTTAGTTTTTAAAAGCGAGAAATAACTACATGGATTTGTTGATAGTCTCTTGCTGTGGGGAGAGCAGGGAATATAATGGTGACAAAACAGCTGGCATTTTCTGTGGCCTTTTATATGAAAGCTGTGTTTCAAGGCTGCTATCTCAACACACAGCTCCTTATCTTAAAGCTTAGATTACAGTGGTCAGGGTAGCAGTGGTTAGAAGATTGGAGGTTGCGTGAAGGTTTAAAATTGACTCTGCTATCCCAATGAGCCTGTTTGCCGTATGCAGGCCCACATCCAAAGAGCTTCCCAGACAAAATGACTATTAAAAGAAAATGCTAAATATAATTTGATCAGATGCATGCCTGTGGTAGCTGTCCTCAGTGAGAGGAGCAATGTTTTCATTTGTGATGCTTAAAGGAGGGCTGGTTAGCTTTTTATCTTTCAAAAGAAAAAAAGGAATCATGTTTGCTTTTACTTTAAAGATGATAACCCCCTGAGTTCCTGTTTCTGCCAAAGGGCTGCAGCAAGAACTTGCACTCCTCAGTTAAGTGAAGCAGTTGGGAGTTGCACAAGGAAAATATTTTTTCCTTGTAAGCTTTAACAGGGATTGAGCTGCACGTAATTAACAACAACAAAAAAAAATAAAATCCTGGAAAATACCTTCTCTTATCAATTATTCCACATTGGGTCTCTTGTAAAATCGTAATCCTCGGAATTTACCAAACCTCCATGGAACCGGCCAACAAAGACTCAGCCGTTTCTAATGGAAAAGCTTCTGGCTTTTATGATCATTCCTGGTCTGCATTAGGTTTGAGGAAAGAAAATTAAGTAGATGATTTTTTGCCTCTCTGGTGGTAATCTCTTTGACAGCACTGTTTTGAGCTATGCCAGTGCTACTGCCAGGCAGTGAGAAAACTGCAGAAAAACTGAGAATCTGTTTTGAAATCTTTTGAGAATGTGCTGCTGTCCATAGGGGCAGTTCATATGGAAAAGGTGTTTCTGCAACACGTTCCTAGTATGCTTCGCATGAGCAGTTGAGAAGGGCACTTAGTTTTTTAATTCCATTTTTTATCCTGTTCCTCTTCATTTGTCCATATACTGTTTTCCCAAACTCACAGTATCCTCAGGGTCCCCAGGATCTACCTTTCATCCTTGTTTCCCACTTTTCTTTTGCTGCTTTCTAGAGAGAGATCTGAGATAGGGGAGGTAATATTCAGGGTTGGTACGAAGCAGCTAAAATCACTGCAAACACTCTTGGAAGATAAAAATTTCATAGCAGAGTTACTTAAAGCTGAGCCCTGTATTACTGATGGCAGCTGATAGACTCTGATAGGATGTGACAAGTGGGAAGTCAGCCTGGCCTTGGTGGCTGTGGACTTACGAGCTCTGCTGGGCAGCACTTTTCTGAGAATCTCCTGGAGACCCCATGTTTTCCTCCTGGGGTGGGCCTTCCTCCGTTTCTAGCAGAGAGCCGAGACAGGGAAGGGCTTGTAGGTGGACACGCATACCTCTTGGAAGGAGAAGGATTTTGGGGAGGGAAGATAGTTAGAAAAGAGAAATACTTGGGGGGGTTGGGAGGTTGGTTTTCTAGGGTAAGAAACTTACCTTTTTAGAGATGGGGGACAACTAAACTATTAGCTCTGTGTCCAGTACCAAATGTCTTAAATATGAAGATCTGTTTGCAGCTGGCTAGTTATTTTATATCTTACTGCATAACGTACTCCACATTCCTTGATTGCCTTTCACTTAAGAATCTCAGGGCACGTTATGGCTATAAATGAAATGCCACTTGAGTCACCTGTAAGATATTATTAGTAGGATCATATTCATCCTTCTTTATAGAAGAGAAGCAGAGTGCAGAGGTGTCAGAAGAGAGAAGTGCCATCTTCCTAGCCCGTTCCCACAGCTGCCTTCTCTCACCATACTACACACATGTTCCCATATGCTAGGGGATGGTGAATGCATCATTTTTTGGAAGGAATTTCCAAATATTTTGCTTGGCACCTTAGTCTCTTTTATCCCATGCATGGGAAAGACATGTATTCAGACATGAGCTGTGCCACCCCATGGCTGTGGCCGTGAGAAGGAGCAGTACCCACGCAGGGATGGCACACCACTCACACCTGCCAGGAGGGCAGGGCTCTGCAGGGCTCCGCAGGCTCTCCCTGGGTCCCTCCCCGGACACAAAGGATTGCTGCCTGCCAGAGCACAGCTTTTTGGGATTTACCGTCAGATGTGTCGTCATGGTAACCCCAGCCAGGCTTTAAATCTCCCTCCCGTGCAGAGGAATGCTAAGCCTCTTAGCTGCTGTCTTTCCTCCCTCCACCTCCCTGCCCGAGCTTGAGGAACGGGATGTGCCTTGCAGGGCTGGAGGGAGAAGGGGAAAGACCTGGGACAGCTCTGGGGGCGTTTTCCTGCCTAAGGTACTGGGCGATGTGTTCCAAGTGCTGGTCCCATGCTGGGAGTGGTATTGTCACCCTGCTGGGCAGACAGATGCTTCTTTGCAGAGAGGTGCACAGCTCTTAAACTGTGCTCCCTGGCCTGGGGTGAGTCCCCAAGCCTTACAGGAGGGGAACTCGGCTTCCTGTTGCTTGTTTTGGATCTTGTGCAGCAAGGAAGGCTTCAGCCAGCAGTGCTGCTGGTGGGCCACCTCTTAAAGCCTCACATGCACGTGTGGTGGGTACTGGAGATGTCATGTGCCATCTGTCTCTCAAAATACCACTCCAGGGTGGGAACTGGGATGAGGATGTGGTAGGCGTGTGTTCATGTAGGAGCGGGGATCTTTGCTACAAGTTTGTCCCAGGCTGCATCTGGTTTGTGTGGAGAGGTGGAAGAAGCGATTAAGTGCTTCTAGGGAAAGGTGTGGAAGCCTGGTTACTTCATGCCCTCAGAGAGGGCGTGAGCCGTGTGCAGGCAGCGCTGCTGTGCTCCTGTGTGCCCCATAAAGGAGGGGCAGCTCTGAAGGAAGATGTGCCCATCTCTGTGCAGTCTGTATGCTTTCTGCAGTGTTGTGCCAAGTTGCTTGTATGTTTGCATTTAGCCCAAACCTGCTGTTGAGAAGTCATCACCTTGGTGCAGCCGCTGCTTTTCTAGAAAAGCCATTAACATGTAAGTAACTGTCTGGGACAGGACCGCCTCTGGCACCTGCCAATGGCGCCCCTGCCAGGTCCCTGTTTGATTAAGAACTGCTCCCGTAGGGAGCTCCACCGGGGACAGTTTCCCCAAAGCACGCGGGTAGTAGCAGAGCATGCATTTCAGGGCTGCACTTTTTACTCTTTTAGAACAGGAACAATTTGGCTGGAATTAGTTTGTGTCCTTCTTGCACACTGAGCTGCTTTTTTTCTGTCAAGTCTGTCTGCTGTCTTACTCTGTGCACTAGACCTTGGGGTTGGGGCACAGGGCTCCTTCCCTTTGGCTGTAACAATTACCTCAGACATTCAAAGCAGACACAAGTGAGCAAGAGAGAACCTGCAGGAGATGACATGACTGTGAATGTCAGCTCCCCCAGGCTTTCTGTCCAGAATCCAGGAAACTTTACTGCTGTAAAAGGATTTTGGCACTTTGAAGGGACACAGAGCCAGGGATACCTCTCTGTCATGGGTTCAATAGCAAGGTCCCAGCCCAGAAGGGAGAGGAAGGGAGCGTTGAGGTTGAGCCTGGGAAGATTTAAGGCCTGTTCCATGGAGGTGAGATTTTTGTCCCTTTGCCTTAGCACAGACACTCTGGGTCCTTTACAGTGAGGTGGAGAGCATGAGTGGGGGATGTATGTGGCTGTGGCTTTAAAGTGGCAGCGTTCAGTCAGGCAAGGTGGTACCTCACGGAGGGGCTGTGTATGTGGAACCCTGGGTTACCCTGCTCCAACCCACAGGTAGCAGTGCCTTAGTTCCATCCCCTCTGATACTTCAGGCTGAACTGGGCACAAGCAGAGCACAGAGGAATGTTACAGAACAACTGAGTATGACTGTTTCTTTTTCCTTTAATCCAAACAGGCTTTGCTGAGCACCCAGAATAAGCTGAGAACTTTAGTCCCAAATTTCACCTTCAACCTGGGCTTCTCAGGGAAATTCTACCACACAGGTAAGCAAGCTCCTGGCACCTCGTTGTCCCCACACCTCTGTACAGCCCACATGCTTGCAGTTGCTGCATGGTGCTATGGCAATGTATGGGGCACATTCCCGTATGGCTCTTAGTGGCTCTTGACAGATTTGATGCATCTCTTCTAGCACTTGCAGCTTTTGGCAGCTCCCTGCCTTGCTCCCTGTGTGTGTGTGTGTGTAACACATTAAATCTTGATTCTCTGTTGGAGCGACTCAGCATTGCAGGGGATTAGCTACTGCTTAGAAACACGGAGCCCCTCTTCTGCTTTGTGTTTTTACACTTCCTTTCTGCTCTCTGTAGGTACAGATGAGGAAGATGAAGGGGATGACATGCTGCTCAAGCACAGGAAGGAGTTCTGGTGGTTCCCTCACATGTGGAGTCACATGCAGCCTCATCTTTTCCACAACGTCACTGTGCTGGCTGAGCAGATGAAGCTCAACAAACAGTTTGCTGTGGTAAGGGGCATCACAGTTTATCTCCTTTATAGTACCAATCCTAAAGTATTCTTCCCACGGAATAGCTGCTCAGACCCTGCTGAACACAAATACTAGCCTAGTAACACATCTGCATTTAAAAAAGCCAGCCCTGAAAATTTAAATAGGTGCATGCCTCCTGCTGTCTTCAGGCAAGAAATAGAATTCGCATGCCTGCCTGTGCAGTGGGAAGTGTTTCCTGGCACCTGCATGGCTCCAGGCAGCTCCGCCACATTCCAGGGTGCAAATCCCAAGGCTCTGGTTTGCTGAGGTGTGAACTTGTTGTAGCATTACCATCCAAATCCAATTAATGCATAAACCCTGGCAGTGAGAAAGCATTTCCTGTTCCATCCTTGTGCGCAGTGGCTTTGTACAAAGTCACCTACGTGGTAGCATAAAATGCTCCGTGTGCTACCAGGCCTGGCTCTGGCCTCCCCAGACAGCGCTGGAGGGAGTCACTTATCTAGGAAGTCCAGGGGAAACTCCCTGGATTTTGGCAGAGGAGGGGGGAAACCTTGAACATCCTGCATTGCTGACACAATGCCTGCTTTGTGCTTACAGCACGGAGTTGAATGTAGTGTACATGTTTCTCTGAAAAGATACGTCCTTTTCACCCCTAGTTTGGTTCTGTTGATGGTAATCCCCTTGGGAATAGCAGGCTGCTGTCTCATGTTCCCATGACACATGCAGAGTTGGAATGATCCTGAATTCAGAGCACAGTTGCAGCATTATAGAAACAATTTAGTCTTCTTCTATTCATGCTTAAGTAACATTGCAGTCTCTTGCAAAGAGAGACAAAGCGCAGAACACAATTATACGTATTTAACATAAAACAGGCTACGAGTGGGAAGGGAAGGCTGTTGCTTCATTTAGGGGCTCTGGTTTTATTGTGCACCATGAGGGCAGAGCTGTCATCATTCATATTGTTACCAGAACCACATAGTGGAATTAAAAACCATGAAATTCAGATATTTCCTGTAATTTTAGTATAGCTTCAGGCCCAATATCTTCAGCCTGAGCAGCCTCTTACTTCATGCCTGCTTCTCTTTGAATTGCTGTCTTCAGGGCAGATCCCAGCTGTTGTCTTCCTTTCCTTCTATAACAGTTAAGGAAATTTTGATTTCCTCCTCTAGTGACTTAGATCTAGGCATTGTGGGAGTGAGTTGTGTCACTTAACAGCATTTATTAGTTTGTCTTCAGTAACCAAGGAGCCTGACCTGAGGCTTTGAATTAGTCTGACTTATCACACCTGCAAGCTATAAGACTGTTCTTGCAGCAGCTGTTCCAAGTGCTGAATGTCCTTGTTGATATGGAATCACCCTTCCTATTTCTATAGATGTATAATGCAAGAAGTACAAGAAGCGTTTCATTTTTCCTAATTCAGAGAGATTTCTTACTACTCTGTCCCTTTGCTCCAACTTGAAGGCTGTTGCTAAGTATGACCCCTAGTAAGGATAGTAGTTCAATACTGAATGATCAGGTTGCATATTCTGCTTTCAGGAGCATGGGATTCCCACAGACTTGGGCTATGCTGTAGCTCCACATCATTCTGGGGTTTATCCTGTCCACACACAACTCTATGATGCGTGGAAATCTGTTTGGAGCATCCAGGTAACGAGCACAGAGGAATACCCACACCTGCGACCTGCCCGGTACCGGCGTGGATTCATCCATAATGGAATCATGGTGAGCACAGCTGGGGAAGCGGAGCCCATGGGCAGGGCAGAATTCCTGCCTGAGGAACACTCTCCTGATAACCTACACCACACACATTAATCTCAGTATCACCCGTGTTTCCAAAATAATGGAGTGAAGCGAAGGAACTTGGCTAAAGCCAGTTTTTTGTTTATCAGTGCAATTCAGAGGTCAGTACTGAACAGAGAGCACAATGAAGCACAACGAGACTAAATTGAGGTTCCACTGACTCGTTTGCACTGTGATGAGTAAATGGCTGGAAGAAATATCAGAGTCCGCTGAACCTATGCTACTTATATCCCTTACTCTTTGTATTGATCGATAGAGGGATGCTTTGACACATTCATGGATTTCTGCTGCATCTGCATCTAGTCTCATTTTCTTTTTCTCTGTCAGGTTTTGCCTCGACAGACCTGCGGTCTTTTTACTCACACTATCTTCTATAATGAATATCCTGGTGGCTCAAAGGAGTTGGACAAGAGCATTCGTGGTGGTGAACTCTTCCTGACAGTCCTCCTGAACCCGGTAAGCTCATCTGAAAGGGGAATCACTATGTGGGTGTCTCAGTTAATGCACATGATGTGGGAAAGGACTGAATCCTCTGGGGGATTCAGTGTAATAACCTATTGCATTGTGGGTATCTCCAGTGTGAGGGTAAAGAGATGTGAAAAAAAGGGCCAAGGAAGCACTTGCTACTTAAGACTGCTTTGCACACTGCCAAGGAAACATCAGTGTTGGGCGTCAAGAAGCACAACACTCCTCAGATAGAAGCTAGCCAGGGCGATGTGGTGAGCGTGGCCCAACATGGAGTGGGTGTTACCTAGGGTGCTGCACCTTCATGAATCAGAGCTGAGATGTGCCTTGGTGTCTTTTGTTCAGAACAAGTGCTTTCTCTGGGCTTTTGTTATGGGATGTTCTCCGCTTTCTTTCATAATGTATATTGAAGCAATTTCTGGATGCTGTTTTTTGTGGTGTAGCTGTCACCCTAAGGCAGTTTTGGGAGATCTGGGTCTGACGCAGTTGTTTCTCTTTCCCCTTTAATACTAATCATTTCCATCAAACCACCAAACTACTCTAGTAACCCCAACACACTGCAGCCAGCCACTTCCCAATTCTCAGTCACAGATGGCTAATCACATGCATTTCTCACTTCCCATTGAAGCTGGGAACATGTGCTAGGTGTCAAGAGACAAAAAAAAAAAAAAAGAAAAAGATATTTTTAAAAAATGCTGAATGGATAGAATTAGGAGATGAAGCTTCGTAGCCCTCTCCAACCATAGATTGCAATCCCTCACTTACTGGCTGCAGTAGGAAAACTTGCTGCTCTTTTTGATTGATCATATGTACAGTAACTTTCAGTTCTTCACCTGAGTTTGTTTCTTATTAAATCTGATTTGGCACCTATTGTCATCCCGTCTTCTGAATGAGCATTGCCCTGACAGATTTAAATCGTGATGTTAGATTGTCTAACTTGGAACTTCCGAATTTCTACCTTCTTACTTCTCCTTTATGTATCTTTTCCACAAGTGCTGACCAAGTTTGAGTAAGAAACCATGCAAGCAGATCTGAGAGAAAGTAGGGTGTTTCTGACTAGGTGCACACCCTGGTCACAACCACTGAGTACTTGTTTTGTGGGATTTGTCACGTAACATCAGTGGCTCTGGTTGCAGAGTTGAATGTGTGGCTTTAGTTACCTTTGGTTGGGGGTGCAGAAGCTCAGTGAATCAGAAGTCAAACTTTTTCCCATAATTAGCTTAATTTTTTTTTTTTTTTTAATTTTTTTTTTTCCTACAGCTCAGTCCCTCTCTAATCCTAGACCCCTGATAGTGAAAAAGCCCTTGCAGTACATTCTGGGTGCATCACATGCAGGTTGTAGTTTACAGACAGGCCCTGCGTTTCTCTGAATGATACCAGCTCTGGCCTGGTATATGATCTGTGGAAGTATGAGTCTACAACGGCCTAGCCACAAAACCATAGGGGTTTATACTTCCTGTTCTGGAAGCCAACCTTCAGTCCCCATCACCAGAGACAAAACCGTGAGCTTTACACACAACAAGTAAATCCACCTCCTTAATAAAACCTCCTTAATAAAAGTCTGTCGTAAGGCAAAACATAATCTTGGCTGTGCATATTGAGTGATCTTTGACATCATTGGTCAGATAGAAAGAAACTGATCTGTTCTCTGTAACCCCTGCTTTTCTGCATTGCTGTTTCCATATGTAGGGTTTATTCTACCTTGTCCCACTTTATAATAGTCAGATCTTAAAGAATGCCTGCAGAAATAACCACTGTGAAACTTAAGAGCCATAGGTCTCTCTTGGAAAACCAGTTACCAGACTAATGAAGAGGTCATTGCTGGTCTAGGAGGCTGTGCCAAGGAATTTGTAGAAACATAGTTTCTAGAGCTACCCAGTAAACTTTGCTGATAAGCGTATGATGATCGAGGCAGCTGGCAGTGATCCGTGATTGTAAAAGTTTGGAAAGATTGTGCTCTGGTGCAGGATTAGCTTATTTGTCAGAATTACTGTTGGCTCTTCAGGGTGACTTTTAAAACTCTTTCAGACACCTTCTTGTGTTTCCCATGTTTACATTTCCGTTTCCTTTTGGCAGCGGAGCATTTCTCTCTCTGTCAGCATTGGAGGATCGTGCTCTAAGCTCCTCTTCATTGCTTGTGTTTGCACAGTGACTCAGGCCCTCGCATTCCTTCCCTCACTGATAGAGCCATCTCACGGACTTGATAGAAAGCTGGCTAACCCCGCGGCCCCAGCAGTGATCCATGGCAAACTTGGACCAGTCTCTTTCAGTCCTTTCTGGTGCTTCCAGCTCTCTTTGAGTGGATATACACATGCAGGAGTCTCCAAGCCTGTGTGCATGTAATTAACTCCACAGTGCAAACAGATGATGTTTGATCTTCTGACTAGTGAACACGGTCTGGTGTCAGTAAAAAGAATGGTTGTTGTTCGGTGGATGGGCTGCCTTGTGCCCAGTCTCTTTCCCAGAAGCAAAGGGCATCTTTCTGATCATCCTACAAACACTTTTGCTCATACTGCACACCCAGCAGGTTAATGCTGTGCCCACAGCTGCTTCTTTTATGTATTGTAAGGATGCTCTTACCCTCCTGTTTTCTGTATTTGAGGCTCTCTGTGCCATTTCCTCTGAATTTTTCTCGGCGTGAAAGAAAGGAAAGCATGCCATTGTGAATGTAGGTTCTACCAGAAGGAACGCACAGAGCTGTTTTGGTAGCCATAGCTGTGGCAAGGCACAGCAAGCTGCCTGGCCTTGGCTACCAGTGTACAGGGGTCACAGGACGTGACTGCACAATTGGGGAAATGTCTCTTTGGTTGGTCTTGTCTTGTGAGCCACGTTGCTTGAGACTGTCTGCAGATGATAGCATTACTTACGTGAGACACGGATGGCATGAAGATCTTACTGAATGCAATTGGTCTTGAGACATAGTTGCTAACCTTGGTCTCATGCAAGCTTTTTATTCTGCAAACCTTGAAAGTGTTCCTGATTGTGCTCTGTGTCCTCCCTGCTGCAGTGCTTGGATTATGGCACTGGGTCAGGCGCTTCGTGCAGCAAACCTTTCATCTAAATGATCCACAAGTATGTCAGGGGATGAGGCACCCTTTGCTATCACACCACCCTCCTGGTGTCTCTCAAAAATGGGCAAAAGACAACAGGAGACGCATCCTTTTGCCTTCCAGTGTGCTCCACGCTACAGCCCAGATCTTTCTGTGCTTTGCTGTGTCGAACCGAGCACATCCTTTTTGCACAACAGCACCAAGTGCACGCTGCTCTTTGAAGTGTGGGTGCCACAGCCTGTCTGGCAGGGCCCCTGTCAGCTCGGTAGGAAACCAGAAGTGAAAAATTCACAGGCAGCCAAATGTGATAACTGTCTAACTCCATTCAGTTTCTGCATGTCCCAGAGTGCCACCACTATTTGCTGTTGCATATGCAATGACCCTGATGTGTGATCCCTTCATGGACAGGATTAAATTAATTTCCAGTGTCTTGGGGATGGTCAGGCACAGAGGTACTATCACTCAGCAGCTCCAGCTGAGATGCACTGGTAACAGCCCGTGGTGACACTGGGCAGAAAACTGAATTCAGACCTCCTGAGTGCCAGCAAACCTCTTCATCCAAACCCATCTGTCTCCCCCTTCCTCCTTTTGCTCTTCCCTACTAGGAGAAGGAAGGCCATTCCTGCCCCCTGCCAACACAGCCTCTTGTTGCCTGCTGGCCTCACCAGGGTTGAGCAGTGGGTGTCCCTGCCATTACTGAGGTCCCTTCCCCTCCCTGCAGCAGCAGGCACTGGATGCGGAGGGCTCTGTCACACATACAGTCATTCTTCCATTGGCCTTAACGTGCTGCTTTTGTTTTGCTGATTTCTAGCCTTGGTGTGGTTCTAGCCTCCTTTCTGGCAAAGCGCTGCTGGGTTGAATTGACAGAAATCCACTGCGTTCCCCTAGGCACAGGCTGCAGGCCTGGAATAACTCCTGTGAAAACTTGTCCTGTGCCCTGGTGTGCAGCATGCTGCCCCGCTCCCAGCGGCTGCCCTGATGGATGGAGCAGATGCTGCAGCTACAGCTGCCCTGGCAGTGCCTTGGAGAGAGGAGGGGAAGCTCCTGTTTTTTGTCTAGAGAGAGTCACTGCCTAATCCCTGTTCCCCAATATGTCCCAGAGCCACCTGAAGGGGCTTTTGAAACTGTTCAGGACTCACAGGCAGAGCTTACCTCTGCCGCCACTCCCAGGGGTTACTGAGAGGTGCGTGTCCCTCCTTCCGTCCTGAGTTTCTGCTGCCTTGCAAACACAAAATATATTTAATTTTTCAGTGGTGCAGTGCTGTTTGTCAGCCCAGACAGGCAGGGCAGCCTGAGGTGCACACAACCTCTTCCTGGCAGCACAAACAAGCCAGGAGGAAACAGCACCATTACCTGCTTTAGCAGCATCCCATGTCCTTCTTTTCAGATCAGCATCTTCATGACCCACCTGTCTAACTATGGGAATGACCGCCTGGGACTGTACACCTTTGAGAGCCTGGTCAAGTTTGTGCAGTGCTGGACCAATCTTCGCCTGCAAACACTGCCCCCTGTCCAACTTGCAAAAAAGTACTTCGAAATCTTTCCCCAGGAGAAGAATCCCTTGTGGCAGGTGAGAAGGCAGTTTTAACCGCTCTTAGTGGTTTTCCAAGAGGTGTGTCCCACACTTACAGCAGAGAGACTGCTGCTGCAGAGCACAGCGCGGTAATGCATGAAGTCGTTAGGTTTAACCTTTGTGGCTTCAGGCTGCAGGGGGCAAATCGCAAAGTGGAAGGGATGGGGACCAGGGGTGGTAGGCCACAATCACAGTGTGAGCTTGGAGGCAAGGATGGCTGTCGGAGGTGGCTGGAAGGAGGTTGGTGGAAGTTTGGATCATTAAAGGGATTATATTAGAGCAAGGTGCTGTGAAATGTTAAGTGTATGAGGAAAGGAGCCCTGTTTGTTGCTGGAAAAGCTTGCAGGCATGTTAATGTGATTAATCGTAAAGTAATTTCACACCGCAGAATTCATGTTCATTAAATAAAAACATGTTTATTCCATTTTATCCCAGCACAGCAGCTCTCTGCATGGTAATGAGCAGATGAAATTAGCTGAGGGTGATAGAGTTGTCTGTCTGCCAGAATTCCACAGATGCTGAGCTGTACTATCGGGGGGGCCCCACCCAGTGTGGCTGCGTAGGGCAAGACCTGTGGTTAACACTCTCAGGGGGACTTTGGCTCCTGTATCACTTTGGAGTTTGAAAATGTTCCCTCCTGTTTTCTCTAATTCTTCTTGATGCCTGGCAGAGCAGCAGTGTGGCTGTGAAGTGTTCTTCATATGCTAATAGCATCTTCCCTGGAGGACTGGCCTTCCAGCTTTTCCTCCCCTTTCCATTTGCTCCTGTGGTAATGCTTAATCCCATCTCTTATGCTGCAGAATCCCTGCGATGATAAGAGGCACAAGGATATCTGGTCCAAAGAGAAAACATGTGATCGACTCCCCAAGTTCCTCATCGTGGGACCTCAGAAAACTGGTAATGTTTATCTTTCTAATTTATCTAAAAAGTAGATTGCAACTTTCATCTCATTCCTCTAGAGAGGAGAGCTGGAAGGATCTCTGTTGTAGATCTGTATGGCTGCCCTTCGTGCAAGCTGCCAAATGACCACAGAGGATATTTCAGAGAATGTCAGATTTGTTCTAAACTAAATCTGGCAAGTCTGTCACTTTGCATGTTGGCAGTTTCCTCAGATCAGTCCTGATTTGCAGGAAAAAGCCCTACCTGCAGAGCTGTGTTTTGGCTTTTCCCCACGAGCTCAGAGAAACCATGACCTTTCTTAGTTTTTCACAAGACACAAGCTGTCAGCAGGACTAAACACACGCTTAGCAAAGGTTACGATGAATGTCCCCTAGTGCTTTTATTGCGACAGATCTCTGTGCGCACTGCATGCTCCATGTCACTGCCAGTAGGAGGCTGAGATCCTCTTTTGTCTGACCTCTGTCACCAGCTCTTAACTGCTGCGGCATCATGGTTGGCAGCAACATGGCCAGCTGTACGTACTGTCCTGAGGACTCCCTTCTAGCCTGAAGACAGCAAGATCTCTTCAGCCAAAGCCAGGTTTTCAAACCTTGGCTTTCTCTGTAGTGCATTGAAACAGCAGCCACCAGCCATGCGCAGCAAATGGTGATCCTGCCTGTGGCAGGAAGCTCTCCCAGCCAAACTGCTGTCTCCTGCCAGTGTCGCTGTGAAGCTCTGCTGGTGTGTGTGCAGTATGGCTCCTGTGTCGTGGCCCAGGCTGCTTGCAGTGGCACAGTAAGAAAGTCTTCCCCTGGCATCCAATTTACTGACCTGCTGGAGCCCGACAGCTGGGTGCAGAGCAGGGTTGTCAGGCTAGGCTGGGTTAAGGGAAACATCCACAGCAGAGGCAGGCCGAGCTGTACGTCCAGCTGAATTCTCATCTGAGGAAACTAATGCCCCTATTACATCTCCTTCCCAAGTGTGTGGCGTTGTCCTGCAGTACCCAGGTCATGTCTGTTTAGCAGTCTGGGTTCTGCCACGTGACAGTGTGGCTGTGCTAACAGGGAAAAAACGGATGGGAGTAGCCCAGCCATGGCAAGAACACAATATAGTTGCCACAGGTGGCAGCTGCTGTGCTGAGGAGGTGATTTAAACCAGCTGCATGAGTTAAAGTCTGGGACTGAACTTCTGAACCATGCTCAGCCCCAAAGTGTTTGGTGTGTCTGCTGTTGTAACCTGCGTGTGCTGAGGGGTGTGTTAGCTGTGTGTAACAGGAGTGTGGCCATCTGGGACTGTTCTGTGCAGAGAAAGCCTTTCATTCAGCCAACTGTGTGTGACCCTGGTCCCGTTAACTGGTTCTTGTTGCAGGCACCACAGCTGTGCACTTCTTCTTGACCTTGCATCCAGCCGTCACCAGTAACTTCCCAAGTCCATCCACCTTTGAGGAGATCCAGTTTTTCAATGGACCCAACTATCATAAAGGAATCGATTGGTAAGAATCCTGACATTCATTCTTCCGTGATAAGTTGCACGTGTTGTCTTTTCCCGAGTCTGTCTCTGTGTCCACCTTAGACTTGTTAGTAGCTTCTCCATTTCTGACCAATTGTTTTCATTGCTGTTGCTCAGCACATTGTTTTCCTGCTCATCCAACTGTTTACTCCCAGGAGCAAGACAGGTAGTTTGTGATCTTAGTAACTGTTCACCAGGAGATACTTGAGGGCATGATTTAGCTTTAAAAAATTATTCTTCGTTGAACCCACTGCTGTCATGAGGTTTCTTCTCCTTTGACACATAAAACAGACAGCAGTGTGCTCACTGAAAAGTTCTTCCTGGGTTCTTACGCTGACGGCAGTGTCTTTTTGGCCACAATCTCCACCTGTACAAGTGTGCAGTTACGGTAAAGTGTTTCCACCTGGCAGGGAGATACAAAGCCACAACAGCACTATCATGCCACTGTGTTTCCGGGCAGAGAAGCTGCCCGTGTGTCTTGCTTGAAGCATGACAGTTGGGTGCACTGTGCCACCACTCCCCTGTGTCTGGCTCTGAGGGACAGCTGTCAGATTTCTGCCATGGGATTTCCTTCCCCGCGCGATGCAGGACCTTGTGTGACCTCTCTGCTCACTTAGAGGACTGGTGAAAAGATACCGGAAGGTATTTGGTACTTGAGTGAAGCTCCCGTGAGTCCGTGCTGCAGAGCAGTACTACTAGCTGAGAGATGGGCATAGAAAGCGTGGGCTTTCATGTGCGTCCCCTGGAGAAGCCGTCCAACTTGAGCTGAATGTAGCACCACATGCAAGAGGGCAACGTTTATGTTTAGGATACAATCAGTTCTTAAGTCTAAATTCCAGCAGAGCAGTCTTCCAGTGATTTACAGTGTCTTGTCCTCTTTACCCTCTCCCTTCCCATTATTCAAATGTCTTAGAGTTTCTGTGTTACTGATTTTACAGGCTTCTGTGAGGCACAGCAAAGCTCTTGACCCCGTGTCTCAGCTATGAACAGAGGTACAAAGAGACAAATGATTTAGGTCTAAACAAATGGTCAGTGGCAGGGCAGGTGGCTGGTTCTGGCCTTTTTTGTGAACAGAATCTTCCTCCTAGAGCTTGCAGTGCCTTGTCTTTACCAGGCCGTGCTGTTCACCAGCGTCCTGTCTGTTCTGCAGGTACATGGAATTCTTTCCCATCCCCTCCAATGCCAGCACAGACTTCATGTTTGAGAAGAGTGCCAATTACTTTGACACAGAGGTGGTACCAAAACGCGGTGCAGCCCTGCTTCCTCGAGCCAAAATCATTACAGTTCTGATCAACCCTGCTGACCGAGCCTACTCATGGTACCAGGTAACTTTCCTACACTGTTTTTGGGTGAGAGCGAGACAAATGCTCCAGTGGGGCAGAAAACCATGGATCCATTTCCACAGGCAGGCCAGGGGAGGTGATGCAGGCTGCCTGCAGGGTGTGGACAAAGTCAGGTACAAAGGGTGTCCGCATTGGTGTGTAAGCTGGTGCGGGAAGGGTAGAATTTTGTTTTCCTGCTCCTTAATTCAGCTTGTATTTTTCAGCACCAGCGTGCTCACAGTGACCCTGTGGCGCTCAATTACACCTTCTTCCAAGTGATCTCTGCAAAATCCCAGGCCCCTCAGGAACTGCGCAACCTGCAGAGCCGATGCCTGCTCCCTGGCTGGTACTCAACTCACCTGGAGCGCTGGCTGACGTACTACCCCTCTGGGCAGGTAGGATGTTTGGCAGTAGGGTGAAATAGACTGATGATGCCTTGACATTGCTGAGTTTGGATGAGATCGTGCAAAGCCCTTGGGCCCAGGGGATGAACCCTGCTGGCTGGCCTGAAACTGAGATGACAAAGCAGGGAGTGGTCTCTTGGGGCCCTTTTGAGGTTTACTGTTGGGGAGCTGAGAACAAACCCCTCTCTCTCCTCCCAACTCCCTCGCCCCCAACCCTTTATGTTCTGTTTTCATTTCACATTCTGTCTTGTCTTTTGGAACAAGAATCACCACTTGCTTCTTCCTATTATAAGCTGGTAAGAAATCAGATTTGAATGCTTCAATTTTGTACTTTACTGCATTTGTAAACGTAAATGAGTACAAGGCAATTCTGTGATCTCCCAGGCAGCTCTCCAGGCTTGAGAGATTTAGGACAAACAGCAGTGTCAGCACTCTCTTCCTTTCTTCTAGGCAGCCAGCAGCCCTGGGACCCTCTACAGGCCCAGCGGGTATTCATCCACTTGTTGTGGTTTCCTTGCTTTAAAGAGAGGCTCTTGGACTCTTGGACTTGTAGTTTCCATGTTGTGAAGTCTTTAGATGTCTGCTGAGGGGAAATTTCACTGCAGACATGTCAGGTTTCTGTGTTTTGTGTACAAATTTGCAGAAGGTCAATTAATATACACTACAGACCATTTCTGTCTCTAAATTCCCAAGACATTTATAAGCTGTCTAATACATGGTGAGTCGGAAAATATTTTTTCAATTCCTTTCTGTTACTGCAGTTCTGCTCAGACAGTCTGTACTCCAGCAGCGTTACAATGCCCATTAGTCACTTTAGGCTGCTCTTTTGGCAGAGAATAACTGCATGTGATAGATCTGCCAAGACTAAAAGAGAGAAGGCAGAACAAAGCAAGACCTATATCCCTGGTTACTGTCAGAATAGGACTGGTGCAATCCAGCTATTTGTCGTGGAATATTTAGCAGAAAGAGCAAGTCACTGGTGCCACATTGCAAGGAGAAGTGGCAAGTAGGAACTCCTTCAGGATAGCGTAATAAATACTGCCACCCATGCCTTCTGTGTGTGAGAATTAGGAATTTAACCAATAGCTCAGCCTGCCTCCTTCATAGTTACTGCGTTCCTCCATGTCTGTGGAGCTGGAGCAGGCAAACATCAACTGTTCCTACAT
Source organism: Netta rufina (assembly GCF_964035555.1). NCBI lineage: Eukaryota > Metazoa > Chordata > Aves > Anseriformes > Anatidae > Netta > Netta rufina. The sequence continues at coordinate 16,333,144 of NC_140130.1, forward strand.
AAATGTACCATCACATTCTTGGGCTCGAATCTCATTGCTTTACTATTCCTGCGAGGAATGATAGAGCCAGTGAAACCAACGGGTGTGGTCACTGTTTAAAATAATGAAATAAATCACATTGTATGGCTGCTCTTTGTGGTGGTACCTTTGTATTGGTACACCATCCTTGTACTTTCTATTTGTCAGGGTCTCCTGCTCACATGACTGTTTTTCTGCTGTGTACTTTGGAATAGGTAATTTATTAGCACAAGTGTTCATTATTGTCTATCATACATGTAACAGGAGAGTAATCTTAGGTTACAGAAGAATACTTAGCCTAATGGTTGACTTCTAAAAAAGGATACATGAGACAATCTATAAATCATGCTACTGCTGCGCCTCAGTGCTCAGTTCTATGGGAGTTTGACCAAAGACAAGTTTATTAAGCAAAGCCTATTGGGGTTCATTGGGCCACATCCCCCCATGTGGCTCTGGAATAGACAGATGTCAGTAGCCTTTACTCACGTGAGTGAAGGCCCATGGCAGTTCTGAGAGCCAGAAAGCTCAGAACTTTCACTCGGCACAAGCTGCCAGAGGTTAAGGTGGCTGCTTTTATTTCAGATTCTCATTGTGGATGGTCAGGAGCTGAGACACAACCCTGCCTCTGTAATGGACAACATCCAGAAGTTCTTGGGAGTTACACCGCTCTTCAACTACACCCAGGCCCTCAGGTGGGGAATTGTTTTGGGGGAAGCTGCTTTCTCAGCCACGTGTGATACTAAGTTGATTGGAAGAATATGTCATCTCTGACTGCAAGACCTGCTGCGGTTTCAGAGGTTATGTCTAAACCCCAAAATTAGTTTCAGATGGTCGTGTTTGGATAGCATGAGATACTAGACTGAAATCATCACTTAGTCTTTCCAGAAATGAAAGGGGAGGGGTGTTTTTTGGCACTGTCATGGAGAAGCATGAAGCTTCTCACAGCAGTAATTATGATGTTTTCCATTTGGTCTTTGTGGTTTCACTAAAGGTGCTGGAATTACTAAAGCTCCTTATGCTTGGTGTTACACATTGAATCTGACAGAAAGCAGAAAAAGGTATGATAAAAATGTGTGACAGGCTGCTCTTATATTCACCTAGATGGAGATTAGAGACACATTACACAGTTTCGAGGTAAAGAGCTTATTATTACAGAAGACGTGGACTTGACAGGTGCCCAGAGCTGTCTGAGGAAGAGTTAGCAGAGGCAGTACCTTGCTGCTGCTAAGTTGAAGGATGTTACTCAGCCATTACTGTGATGTTGTCCACAGTGTAAGTTCAATTAATCTGAACAGATTAAATAAGTCCTAGCTCAAGGTGAACTGTAGCAATATCAGTAGAAACTCTGTAAGCCTGCCGGTGATCTTGAATCATGTAATATTGCTCTCTGCAGCTGAAAGCTGTTTTTGCATCTTCTCTGCTACCTCAGCCTATGGTAGCTGAGGGTGGTAGGTGTGTCGGTGTGTGTAGGCACACTGCAATTGTCCTTCCTTCAATGGTAAAGACAGCAGTACCAATTCAGGCCCCCTCCTCCTACAGGAGTTTTCTAAAGGGGTGTGTGCACGTTTAAGGAAATACCAGATTACTTGAAAGCCTTACTTGCTGAAGCACATGTCATGATAGTAAATGGACTGCTTACAGTAGTGATACTGGCTGTTATGATTCCCCTCCCCTTCACCCTGGGTCAGAAAAGAAGCGGTGTTGGTCAGCTTGCCTCAGAGTTTGGTACTTGTTCAACCCTCAAGCTCACCTTTGGTTGATTGAGGGACAGGATAGACCTGACATGGTTCCCAGCATTGCCTTATACCTGTGTTTTAGCAAGAGAAGAAGCACTGAGGCTTTAAACACACAGGGGGATCATCTAACACCTCTCAACTAAAGAGAAGTTTTAAAAGAATTTTATATACATTAAAACATTGATTATTTTTTTTTCACTAAAGCTTGACAGACAAATGTAGTAACACTAAGTTGTCTCTCAAATTTGCATAAAGCTGAACCAATTGTGGTTGTAAAGGTCTTCTTGTCACAGTAGTGAAGTGCTAAAAACAACAAGAACAACAACTGAATAGCACAAAAACAAAAAAATTAAGCATTGAAATGCAAAATAGCTGTGGAGTTATTTAATTTCTGCTGCTACTAATTGAGCGTGTGGCTATATCTTCTAAACACAAGTGTCCTTTTCAGATTTGATGAAGCAAAAGGATTTTGGTGCCAGCTGCTAGATGGAGGAAAGACTAAATGCCTAGGAAAGAGTAAAGGAAGAAAATACCCTGATATGGATTCCTCGGTGAGTAACTGTCTCAAATTTATTGGTGGCAAGAGATACAGAAACATGAAACACAACGAGCAAACAAACCTGGATTTTCCTACCATCAGTGGTAGGAAATGACATGTGGGACAGGGACAGAAACGTGCTCAGGGTAACATTTTCTTTTACGCTAATTTGGTTTGTCTTTTCCACACAGTCACGGCTGTTCCTAAGAGACTTCTACCGGGAGCACAACATTGAATTATCCAAGCTGATGAACAGACTTGGACAGCCCCTTCCAACCTGGCTGAGGGAGGAACTGCAGAACTCCAGCTGGAGCTGAGGGGGACTCCATTGCCCCCGTGCCATTGGGATGTGTGGTGCTCCAACACCTGCTGTGATGCCATCTCTTGTCAAGCCGGAACAACTGGACAAATGAGCAGTAGCAGAGAACGTGTGCGTGGAACCTTTCCCTGCCATTGGGAGGGGCTGCTGCCTCTGACACTGTCCTGGGGCATGGAGTACAAATCTCATTCTTGGGTATTATTGGTGTGTTACACTCTGACTCTTACTTGCAGGAAGGATTTGTGTTGCCTGCCCTACTTCAAGCAGCAGAGAGAGCAGTTAACATTTTATGTTTAAATTACTCTTCTCAGTATATGAAATGGGCACTAGCTGGAGGGTTGATGTCTTTCCCTTATGAGTCCAGGAAAAAAAAAAAAAAAAAAGATTTAAGAGGTAAGGTATTGAGCCTGCTGCTGAGAAAAGAGGAGCAGCTTAATAAAAGGGGAATCTGGTCCCTTGAACCCCAGTTTTTATCTAGCAGTGTGTTTGGCAACAGCAAGGTACAAGAACACCTTGTTCCTCCCCATGTAGAGGATAGTGGCCACGGTTATTACTTACAGTGCCACTGTGTGTGGGCGTAGTGGACTGCACCTTTTTGGAGACAGATGTAACAGAAATAAGATTGCCTCTCCTTATCTGCAGCCTTGCAGGTATGATACGATGTCCAATGACTCTGGTCAATGGGCAGTGGGAGATAAGGCAAAGCTGCAGATACTGACACAGAATTTTCTTATCTTAGGGAAAAGGTTGCCATATGTGACAACGTGGCAAAGATTTCTCTGTAAGGACTTTAGCCATTTCAGAAGGTAATGGAAGGAATGGTAAGTCCCCTTTAGAGCACTTTGGAGGCCTGTGTTAGCAGAGCATAGTAGCTAAGGGAGGCAAAGCTCAGGTATTGTTAAATAAGGCTGAAACAGATTGTTCAATTCCCTGTGTCTGATCAGCTTTAAAAAAAAAAGCAACATTTTTGTCTTTTCAACAGCTCCAGGGTCTCTACTATGTATGCTGATAGCTAACACCTGTTTAGTCCCCCAGCAGTCCAACAGTCCAAGGAGAAATGCAAAAAACAGTCAAGAGTAAGTACTATTCAGATATAAAGGGGAAGCTTAGAGTTCTAAGTGGTTTCCTGTATCCAAAAGGGGCTCGTTGTTTAGATTACTACTTCTGCGCATAGTCAAGTAAGTACACTAAGGTGCTGTGCCTCCTCCAGCAGTTGCCAGATAATTTTTCTCAGAGGAAATCCTCCATCATGGTTGTACAGGTTTTCTGTTGCTGAGCCGTGGGCTTCTGAAGTCACATGGGCCATCATCCCCCCCTTTCTGGACACAGATGGCCCGTAACTATTGCTGCAGTTTGAGGGGGAAAAGGATCCATGCGACCACAGATCATGGGAACTTCCACAACTGTCGTGAGCGTCTTTTCTCCTGTTGGGGGAGAGAAGTTGCTTCAACCAAGCTTTTCCATTGAGCCTTAGGTATTGTGTATTTCTGAATGAATGGTGCATTTACCGTTGTATGTAAATGTATATAGTATGCAATATAGTATTTTATTTCATGTGCCCTTGGAAAGGGTTATTTTGTGCAGCCAAAAAAAAAAAAAAAACAGGACAGAAAGACTAGAAACACCTCTCTCACTCCTGGTGGAGAGAAGAGCCCAACTTCCTGCACTGGATCATGTACAGCATCATTCACATTGAATGATAATGAAGAAATTCTTGGCTCTCGAAACTGAGCACAAGTGTCTGAATAAAAGCTAGAAGTAGTAGTAAGTGGATTCAATAAATGTACTACTTATTTTTCTTCTTTGTGATGCTTTGGAGTGATGTCATGGACCGTCAGCTGCTAAAATGGTAAAGTAAAAAAAAAAAAAAGAAAAACCTACTCCAGCTCTTACAGCTGATATCTGGGAGGTGTTTGTTTTAATAACAATTGTAAGCTCTTTCTGCAGCAGTAACAGTGTACTAAAGATGTCTTTCTCTGCACATGCATCTATAGGGTTGCAGGTGCCAGCACGGCACAGAGAACCTGTGGTTGGAGACTCATTCCTACTGGTTTGTACTAGTGATGACTTTAGAGCTATTCCCCGCTATACTGCAGTAGCTCCCAGCTGCAGCAACAGAGCTTTGCTGTCAACATTCTGTCCAGACATGCATCCATCGCCTGGCCTTGGCCAGCAGCCCATAGGTAGACCTACCTTACATCCATGCGGTAAGAAAGTATTATTTAAATAGTCACAGTAGTGACAGAATTGTAAAACCACCTTTCAGCTCTCACTTCACCAGGCACTTCAGAAACAAATACAGCATCAAAAGAGCAGGTATTATCATTGTTGTTATTATTATTATTACTATTATTTTTACACAGAAGGATCCCATGAACTGTGCTACTGCTGGTGTTATGCACATCTTCCTTCTTTTAATCCATTACAGGTTGTCACTTAGACAATTACTTCATACTTTATCTCAAGATTGTGGTAAATTTTCAAGGAAATAGATTCTAATAATAATAATAATAATAATAATAATAATAATAATAATAATAATAATAATAATAATAATAATAATAATAATAATAATAATAATAATAATAATAAACAACGTACCAGGAATAAATGTATGAGGGGTTTTCTAAATGTCGGGGTTGTTAAACTGGTGATGGTCCCTCAGTCAAGGCAGCAAGAGGCAGCTCTATATCCTCATTATTTATCCCTCCCTTCCCACTGATCACTTCATTTCTATGCTATGCTAGTTCTTTACTGCATACAGTAATGGAAAACAAATCACCTGCTGTAGCCAGATCCAGATGTAGGATGTTCTTATCTGATATAGCTGCTGAAGAGTCATTCCCAAAGCTGGTAACTTCCTCTTAGAGCACACTGCTGTAGAAGCATCCCATTTTCCAGCCATCCCTTCAAAGCTGTGGGAAGAGCCTCCCCCACATCTTAAAAGAAGCTCTTACAATAGCAGAAGGTCTAATTTCAAAAAGCCAACAGAAGTCTTTTCCAGTGAGATTCGCTGATTACTAGGTACTGACACAGTCACTTACCCTCACAACTCATTTTAACAGTGGAAGTAAGTACTAAATAAACCTTATCTTAACTCCCTGTTCAGTAAGGAAAATTTCATCGTAAGTAGTCAGCTTTCAAGACAAGGATAATGTTAATCACAGAACATTACCTGAAAATTGTTTTGTAATGTATTTTTTTTGTCTGATGCATAGGAAATTGAGCCATCAGAAAGGTCCGTGACTTTAAAAGAGTAGCAGGATAACATCACTTCAGAACTGGAAATGTGCATGGCAGGTGAGAATGGGCAAAACAAATGCTAAGAAAACTTTTTTTTTTTTTTAACCTTAGCAAAGAATGCTCAGCAACATTAAGTTGAAACTTTTACTCACTCACGACCTCTGGAATTCAATCAGAAAGATACTTGGTAATAGACTGCTTTTTATTCAGTACAGGAAACACAGGGCAATGCTGACAACTGGTATGAGCCTCCAATTAAAGAGTAAAAAAAACTTTTAAAGGTCCTGAAAGAATTTCTACGTAGGTAGCATGGCTCAATTCTACATACAATCTGATCCCTGAAAATTGCCTTTTTTTTTTTTTTTTTTTTTAATTGATGACAGCACCACAAAGGCATAATAATCCTGGCAGAAGCCTACAGATACTGGAAGTCAGAAAGAAACAATGATCTGAAGTTACATTAATCTAACAAGCATCTTGAACAAATAAGCTGGTCCTGTTGCTTTTCAGTGGTCTCAAATGCACAGTTGACTAAGAGGCTCCTTTGGTTCCTTACTGGTCATTTTGCTGTAGCAATAACAACAGAGCAAGAAAATTAGTGACAAACTGACCTGAATGTGCCAAATGAAGCTGGTTGTTCATCCCTTTGCTGACTGACTGTGCATCTGTGAGTAGGCCACCAAGTCAGTGTAATCTAACAAACACAAGTGCTTCCAGCAGGCTGCCTCACGCTAGGAAGAAAAAATCCATTCACTCAGTAGGCAACAGAGTGAGTAGTGGTACCGTCCCTCCGGTTATTTGGGCTTTAACTCTTGTTTGGTTCTGTCCCCCTGTTAGTAATGGCTTGTGGAATTAAAAAAAAAAAACAGTAAACATTTAGAGTTAAGTTTAAGAACTAACTCTTATCACTGAAAAGCACTTTACAAGTTGGTTTTGGTACAACAAAGTACGCCTGACACTTTCATCTATAATACTGTTGTGGAATATGTACAAATAATTTATTAACCTCCTCAAACTACTGTTGACTGTAAAGAGTATTTGCCTTTCAAGACACAAGTCCTCCCCATTCTCATCCGTATCACTTTATTGACTTGTCTAGTCTCTCCAAAATGCTTGCAGACCATATATCCATAATTCTGACACTGCAAGAGCAGGCTGAAAACCAGCTTGTTTACTTTGCATTGGTAACAAAGGATCACAAATCAGACTGTTCTCAGAATTCTATCTAGTCAAGTATTGGAAAAGGCGCATGTCAAGTTTTATAACAACATGTTGACACTAAGGCCCTGCACGATTTTTGCCCTTAAAGCCCCATCATTTCTAACAGCGATACACTCCTGGTTGACTGAAACAAGGTGAAGTAAAGCATGAAATCAAAGGAAATTATGAGGGACCATTCCACGGTCAAACTGCATGCCATCTACGTACACATACTATACACAATAGATTTTTAATGCATTACCCTTCTTATAGCTCACCATCCCCTTACAGCAATTGAGTAATTGTGCAGTGCAGACTGTACAGTATTAAGTAGCTATGCTATAACTGCAAACAGGCAACATTGAACAGAAAACAATTGCTTACAGAGCACAGACACTGTTACTGTACCAACAATTAACAATACGCAGCAGTGAAGTTACCTTGTGACAGCTCACAAGGCTTGCATTTGGCAGTTAGCCCTGAGAAAACGCTGTAATCGATCATAGGCTCAAACGGAAACCCTAGCACAGAATATCCCCAAACTGCACTTGCAGTTTTCACAGATTAATGACACTCCTTGACAGGAGCCTTGCCTACCTTGCCTCAAGTTCAAGTATCCTTAAAATAGGAACAAGAAGCAGAAAGGAGTTCAAAAATCCACATCTGAATTACGCTAGGGCATGAGAGGGAAGGTAGTAAACAAAAAAGGAACTACTTAAGACCCTCTTTCTTGTTATTTCACCATAATCACGTCATATGGTGCTCTAATTAGGGTACACAGAGTACATATCCCAAAGAGGAGTTAAGAAAGCATATAAAGAAACACACTTTTCAGCTGACTCTAGTCCTACCTGCTAGGCATGTCACATCATCAGATGACAGCTCCAACTCAGATTGTTCACTTGCTGTAAAGACACTGCGGGCCAAAGGCAAGCAATGTTCTGCTAACTCGGATTCCTGGAAAGGGCTTCCAAGGGAAAACGTTCACTGGCAAGAAAGATGGTTGAAGGTGAGTATGTCCTCCATGTTCCCCTACAGCGGGAAGGAGGCTCTCACGGAGCCTGGTGTACCTACCTGAGTCATACAGAAAAAAAGGCGTATCTGTATCAAGAGATGTGGACCAAGCACAACTTTATCCACTGTGTAAGAGCAAAACATCACACCATTCCTTCTTGGAGCCAAATAGCCCAAAGTCCAGCTGTAGTTATGGCACATTTACCAAGTCAATAAAGCCAAGATGTTACCCCCTAAAGACTCAGAAATTATGCAGGGATCAAATGATTAAGGTCTAGATCTGCTACTGTCCTAGATACAACTTTATTTTTAAGGACAAGACCACATACAGGTAAGGGGAAAAGACACTAAATGGATACTAACTTCTTCAGGAAAGGGGAGAGAAAAAGTATTTCCTATGGTCACGTGAGAAAAATAAATCTGGCAAAGAAGAAAAAGTCATCATAAACAGAGGACAAAGGAAGACAGACAATCTAAAGACCTCATTCTGCCTACCTTCAAGGAATGGACCACAAATTAGACTTCAGCAAACAAGACATTAACCCACTGCGAGGTCACCTGTCACAGAATTTCATCCATCTTCACGTAAATGGGGACAAATACCTGTCGCTATTAATGCTGACTAAATTCAGCATTTGTTGCCAAGCCTGAGAAGTAGCAGTAGCCAATCCCCCCCACAAAAAAATAACAAAACAGCTTCTCAGCTACATAAAGGACATTTCTACACTGGAAGAACTCTAGAGTAGGCAGCTGCCTGGCAGATAGCCTAACCTGCACTGAGCACATGTGTTGCTGGTGAGGGTTTGAACCCTAGAGAACACGTACTCAACATGAAAAAACAATGGTTAACTGAAGTCAGAGGGAATTTGAGGTGGCTGTGACCTCTGCTCTTTCACAGGTTTTCTGCTGAAGTATCTTCAGAATTTTTGAGCCTAAGTACTTTCCCCACACCTGGAATAGTGACCAAGCTAACAAAATTGCACTGGGAATTAATTTTTCTAGCTTAATGGTAAATTAACAAATCTGGGGCCACCAGGGCTCACTTAATCTCATATAAGGGAAAGATTACTTCAAAAGTCTACCCACCACAAGGCAGGAAAAAGAAAACATCATCATCTCCTATCTCACTGTTTTCCTGTCTTTGCTCAGCTACATTTCCATAGGATACAGCTCAGAAACAACAAGATAAATAGCTCCAGAGACCCAGGGTGGAGCGTGTTCAGACAGATGTGACTAAATGAGAAGGCAGCATCGCCACACAGCTCCTCTTTCTCACAGCTGTATGTGAGTACTCTCTTTTTTCCTGAGAAAAGACTGGAAACTTCTGAAACTACTGACCTGTGGCTCATACCACTGAGCTGCTTGTTTGGTCGATGTCAGTCTGAGGTGAGATTCCCTGGCTCTTCCTGCATGGGCTCTGCAGCTGCTGGAAGACAACTCTGACAGGGTCTGTCAAATGGAAGCAGCGCAATTTCTGTATAAGGACTAGAGCAGGTAAAACAATCAAAGAGAAAGTTTTGAGCACAGTAGAAGAAAATGGGTATTGCTATTTCTTTTCTCTTACACACTTTATGAGGACTACACAAAAAGCGAGCAAGTACACTTCCCTATGTATTCCATTCTAACCTCACTGTAAGCAGCTCCACTGTATTTCCTCAAACCAAAGATACTGGTGACAATGTTCTTGTGCTCCTGATGTATTTTAATTGCAAGAGTCTGAAAACTTGCCTGTTCAGGGTCTAAGTGTAGTGGAAAGGAAAAGATTAGACTTTATTAGAAAACTCATTTTTTCTCCAAACTACTTTCCCAGTTCTGAACATACAAGAACCAGAGAAAGTGCTCCAGGAACCTCGACCTTCCAGAGATGGGGGTGTCTGTCCTTTCAAAAGCTTGGACTTTTGCTCAATAACAGACAACTCACAACCAACACAGAATTAGTTTGAAAAACACAAAATTTAACACATTCTTACAAGCATCAGCATTTAAAATTAGCATGTAACTAGACAGCAGAACACCTTATGGAGGTATACAAAGGGCTCTAAGGAGATATTTAAATAGTTGTACAATCAAAAGCACAACCTTGATTACTCTTGCTGGCCTGTGTAGTACAGGAAGAAAACCAAAGGAGCCTGTTCATCTGCTTTGCCCTATTTAGTTAGTTAACTTTCTTAAGAGCATCATTGAAAAGATCGCACAGGCATACATTTTTAGCTTGCAGAAACTAAAAGCTCCCTATTGCCATTGCTTAAATCCAAGTAAGAAGCAAAAATATATTACCAGTGAGACATTAAGATTCTTAACATCCATCAATTCTCTGATTACCAATTTAAAAAACCCTGAAATTTCTGTGCTTGTATGCTTACAGACGGCAGTAGCCTTTTAAATTTCCTTGGCACAAAAATAAAAGCTTTCTAAAATTAACTTTCTGCAACACTGTCCCTACTGCATCTCTGAGATAGTCCACCAAATACCTCTTAAAACTCACGGGAGCACACCACTAGTCCTTATCAATTACACCAAGTGCGAGCAGCTACTGTTTTGCATAAGGTTTTGGAAATACAGAGCTGCCGTCACCACACGGTATTGCTGCTGTCCACACTGGAAGAGGAACCCAGAGGCTGGCAGAAGAGTAGACGCTGCACGGGATGCCCCCGGCCACCAGCTCCGCTCACGCCCCTCACCACCCAGTCAGCACGTACCTCAGCCTCTGCAGAGACACGTCATTCTCAGAGCAGTACCAGGCAAGAAACTTTTGGCTCTGGCCACCTGCCTCGTGCTGGCTGCTATTTCCCAAGGCAAGACAGCTAGCTAGCAGCTCAGAGCTCCCACTGACACACAGCTGGCCAGTTCCATCGCTGTCAACATCACAGCAGAGAGAAGAGAGAGTCAGTCTAAGAAAACGAGTGTTTAATCAGGAAACGAGAAGAGACAAGGGATAAGAAACTGATTACAGGAGAGTAATACCCCAGCCAAAAGAAACACGATTGTACAACTCCGAACGACCAGGATCAAAACGTCCTAAGAGCCAGGAGTGCCCAGTGAGGGACACTCTTGAGAAAGAGCCTGAGCACTTCTGGCAGCCTCCAGGCAGCTCAGGGCAGTCTTGGACTTTGACTGCCCCAGCTCCAGCCTCTGCCAGCAGCAGCTGCTGCAGAAAGCTGCAGAGGTGGCCCCGGCCCTGCTACTCCAGTCTCAGCTTCTCTCAGCAGGAGGTGCTGAAAGGAATGGAGGGAGCACTGGCTGTGCACTGCAGTCCCAGCCTCTCCCAACAGGAGATGGTGTGTGGAGTAAGAGAAGCCCATACAAAAACAAAAAAAAAAGTTTACATATTTATAAATGCCAAAATAAATATTTAAGACAGACTCCCCCACCCCTCAAACACGTGCGTAATCACACTGCAAACTGCTCGCAGGACAGCCTCCAGGGGCTCAGGGAAAAAAGCAGTGACTACACCACAGGGCAGCCAGCTCGACTTCCTTCTCATTACCTGATGCCTCTGAAGCCTGCAGCCCACTGGGAAGGTGGAGGAAGAGCGAGCAAAGCAGAGCGCCAACACGCAACAGTGCTGGAGAGGAATGTTATGGTATAAATACATCAAATCAGTGGTTTCCAACAAGTTAAAACTAAAATAAAAAAGACACCAGAAGGAAGGATGGTGTAAATGGAACTACAACTATGCAGGGCAAAGGGTTGTGTGTCCGTGGAGCTCCGCCCGCTGTCATGGTGAGAAGGTGGTCATTTCCAGAGACACCCTTTGCCACAGCTCCTTTGTCTGCTTGCTGCGCTTTAGGTTCTGGAGAATATCATTAAACTGCATCATGCCCACGGGAGTCAGGCAGAAGGCGCTTCTGGCGCTGCGGATGGCATTCACAAAGTCATCGTAGTCAGCTGGAATGAGATGGATCAGCCGGTGATGGATGTACTGGATGGGAACAGGGAAAAAGCCTTAAGGTATTTGCTCACCACCCGCAAGCTGCTGACATTCTTAGCAGGACTCAAGAGCTCCAAAGGTGATACGTCACGCGCTCACGTTACCCTGCGAGAGGTCCCGAGACTCAGAGGCTCTGACAGAGAGGAGAGTTAGCTCAACAGACAGCAGTGTTGTATCTTACATCCTAATGTGGCCAAGGCAGCTGCTGACCTCAGAGTACCAAATGCACCACACAGCATCAGCAGGCACTCTCTTTCGTGAGCACCATTTGGTGGCGTAGTACAGAGCAAAAGGGCCAGCTAAAGCTCTGCTCCATTGCCCAGCAGCACCCAGCCCTCACACTGTTCATTCTGCAGTGGGGACCCGGCACAGTCACTGGACATCATCTGCACTGAGGGGTATGGCAAGAGTGAGGTTTGCACTAAGTTGCTACAGAATACCTCTAGGGCCAGCACTCTGTCGTCACCTGCTACTTCCATCAGTTTATCATCTCAGGCTCCAAAATTGCCAGTCCAGCCTTTGAGAAATCTGTTTCCCTAATGGAGCTCAGTAAAACAGCTCAAGTGAAGAAGCTGTCATTGCCAGAAATACCAGCCAGGTGATAGGACAGCTAACCAAACCTGGACAGCATGTCTACAGAACCACCCTTATGGTCACCTATTCAGAGAAGAGGGTGTATGGAGGGTGTCCTGTTTACACCGTTTTAAGGAACAGGCAGCTGGCCCATGGAAACACATTTATCCTAGTAAAAAATTTGTAAAACCTGAGCTATCTCATCTGTACTGGTAGGTGACCAAGCCACTTCCCCTATTAATGCCAGCACTGGCACACCAGCCAGCCAGGGCTTTGTGATGTGGTGAAGACAGACTACAAAAGAGGAAAGAATAAAAAGGCTAGAAAGAGTTGGATAGGTGTCTTGAAAACATAGCAAGGAAAAAGTTAAAAGACCTGTGTAGCACTTGGAGTGAGAAAGAAAGAGGACAGGGAACATAAAACCACTCCTTCCAGTGTGGTGAGCGGCCTTAGAAGAATCAGCAGTGTGGCCCTCTGTATGCAGCCTCCACACAGGCAAGCTGTGCCTGCTGAGGGCGAGGCATGCATCAGGCAGTGCAGCAGTTCAGCTACCAGTAACCAAGGCCCCTTCCCCTCTCTGCACGTGCACACACGGGCAGCTCCTGCAGGGCAGGCAGCTTTGCAGGGCAGGAAGACAGACCACAGATTACCTGCAAGTAGGCCTGCTGGCACCTCTGCACCAGCTGGTGGAAGGCTGGGGTGCGCAGGTGGTTGTGCACATGGGCAGGGTTGAGCCGCTGTAGAGCTTCCATGATGATCTCCTGCAGCACGAAAGGGCTCAGCACCCCTTTGGCTGCACCAACACAAAACTGATGCACGTAGTTTACACCTGCACAGGAAGGAGAGGTCAGAACAACGGTGTTAAGGTGAGAGACGCTCAAAAAATCACGCACTTCCCAGCAAGAACCTGGACTTGGAACACCTTCTTCTCAGTGTAATGTATCCTCCCAGCAGGCTTAGGGAAGAGTCTAGCAAACTAATGGGGATAAGAGATTATTCTGATACATCCATCAGGTCTGAGTAGAGACCAAGTACCACTCAGTCACTGATATTCCCAGCTGACCTGTCTTTAAAAAGAGATATGAAAGAAAACTGGTGTGGCAAGGTAACTACAGAGAAAAGAATACACTGCACCTCCTCCTGTCTCTTCCAGCCTCCCATCTAGGAAGCACCTGCAGCACCAGCACCCAAGTCTTGTGGATGCTGGAAGGAGATTCAAGCTTCCCCACTGCTGTCTGCAGTGGAGCTCCCTTGCAGCAGCAGCAGCAGTCATGCCACTAAGCAGGCTGTTTGTAGAGTTGCTTTTAAGTTCTTAATGCTGATGAAAGAATTAAGAACATAAGAAGGAAAAAAAAAAAAAAGATCCAAGATAAAAGTGTAAGTAAAACAAATCCCCCCAAAAAAGGAAAAGAAAACCCAAATGTTTGGTGGGTTAAGCATCTACTCCTATAAAAGGTCTTCACAGAAGGCATAAATGCACACAAAGAAGAAAAGAATACCTCTGAGAGAGTGGAAAGGGAAAAGAAAAGGTTATTGTTACAGAATGGAAGTTCTGAGCCCTGTCCAACCCCACGCATCCAGTGCCTCAAAATTCAATAGCAAGCCTACAGAACCCAAAAAAGGGAAGACTGCCTGGGTGAAAGAGCAGCAGGGGTCTTCTGAAACCCTCAGAAATGGAATCAGACAGCAGGCTCACCCAGTCTTTGAAGTTGCACTCTTAGGAGAGCTTTTTTCCCCCCCATGGTCCAAATCCCAAGAAGTGGATTTCTGCTGAAGTACTGCTCTGAGCCTTACCTAACTTTGCAGCTAACCCAAGGAGCCATTTTACATCCTCCGTGTAGGGTGGGCTGCGGGAGAAGTTGTTGGGATGGTCGTTGTGAGCTCTTCGGCCAAGCATCTCCAGAGCCAGCATCCCTGTGAGAGAGGGGCAGCCAGAGTCAAGCAGCACTTCTGCCCTGTAACACTTAGTCTAGCACTTCACTCACTGCAACACCACCTCATTGGCCTGCCCTTCTCCAGCATAAAATTCCCTGGCTGCAAAAAGTCCACAGAGAAACAGAAGGCCCATCTTGGAGACTGTCACCAAAGGAAGCAGCTGGGTCTGCTCCAGGCTGGGAACGTGCACAGCCATCACAGCTCACAGAGCTGCCAAGAGACGCTCCACTGGGATCTACGGCAGGGTCCAGCCCCAAAGGCTGCACTACAAAAGTTGTCCGGAGAGCAACAGATTTGCTCCAAGTTTTGCAACAGAGAGGCTACTCAAATCAAACTACTTAGCTGCAAAGACAACAGGCCAACAGGGAGCTGCAGTAGCGTCAATCTGCAAACTTTTCACTCATTCTGTTACAGTTCCTCACACAAACTCTCCCATTTAAACAGCTGTAAAATATAATGCAAATGCCTGTCTTGATCTTCCAGATCCTCTTCCCCCATCCCCTATTCTGTTACTTGGGCTATTAAATGCCTTTCATGGCTTACTACTTACCGCTATGACGCTTCCCATGACATCTGCACCCCTTTCTTACTCAGACTTCCTTCTGACTCAGTACTTCCTTCTCTAGCTTTCAAAAAAACCTCAGGCAACATCCAGGCAGTTTTTCTTCCATTTTCTTACTGTTTCACTTCTCTTGCTGTCCTGTGCTGGCTTTGCTTATCCTAGGAGGTTTCCTACTCCCTCCCCAAGTACCTGCTGGGTTGGACTGTGACCGTATCTGAGTAGCTCCCTGCAGTCTACGCTCAATGACAAACCCCACGACTGACTGACAGCCCTGTACCAGCGGCACTGTAAGGCAGAGACAGTTTCCTCACAACCAGTGTGGCTGGGGAAGGAACACCATTACATCCCCACACTCCGTGTCAGTCTTCAACAACCGAGTTGGAGAGGCACAGGTCACATCCCTCTGTGCCTCTGAAGACTCAACTGGTGTTAAGCTAGAGGTGTGCCTGCACCATCTGTGAGCAGCAGGAACTGAACTCCACTGTTTCACACAGTCACAGCTTCCACAACCACATCCTCAGAACGCCCTCCAGACTCCTTTAGAACACACCAGCTGAGAGGCAAGACTCTTCCCCATTCTAACCCACTGAGCTTTCTCTTCTACTCTCATAGCTCTCAGCAGCAACTTTTCAACCTTCATAGCACAGGAGGAAGGATCGCTATGCCTCCCTTATAAACTGGCTTTCCCCAGGTAGCTAGGATGCCATCGCCCCCAACAGGTGCAGTAGCGAATTACCAAACAAGAGTGAAAACCTGCAGCCCTGCCCTGAATCCCTCTGACGGGGCCATAGAAACCCACTTGGCCATCCTTACCAACTCGGTATGCGGAGTGGAGGTAGTGCAGACCCTGGGGGCTCACAGGCTGACTGTGCTGCTCATCCTCGGCAGGAAAACCCCCTGTAACAAGGGAGTTGGGCTGTGAGGACAGAGTTGTCAAGGAAGCCCCCTGAATCGCTGGGAACGTTGATCCTGCATGGACACTTCCTACTGAAGAGAGCAAAACAGCAGCATTAGGACCCACCACCAAGCCTAGGAGAAGGTTTACTTGGGCCGTCATCTCCCTCAACTGACCGCCCCCTGCCAATGTACTGTTCTGTTCCCCTAAACAGAACAATACAGCAACCAAAAACCACAGACTTAAAACTGAAATACAAGGGGCTAAGAATATCTCTGTCTTATTTGCAAGCAGGGCCTGAAGGGGGTCAATTTACACACTTGCCCATCTCTTCTGCAATATACCATGGACGTGCATATCATCCATGTTTTACATGTAAATAGAGGTATTGACTCCGAGGCCTTTGCTATTACTAAATGATGTCTGGTTCTGATTTCTTGTCTACGGAAACACACACGTGCACATCTACATCTGATGTGAAACTGCTGAGGAAAATCCCTGAGCCAGAACAGTATTAAGTCTCTCAAAGAAAGTCTAACATTGCAAAGTTCTTCCACTCCTGTTTAAGTCAGCTATGACTCCATCCAGATACTATGTGGGAAGAACGTTACTGGAGGCTAGCTTCCAATCAAACCTTGTAAAGAACAGCTGTTGCATACACTGGCAGCAGTTATCTACAGTAAAAACTGCAAGGAAACTTGAGAAGGTTCTGTCACGTTCAGACACTGAACTAATATGGGCAAATTCAAGGGAAATCACAGGAAAACCCATTACACATTGTACTACACAAGCTTGTACAGACAGCAGCTAACACTGAGCCAGTAAGCT
The DNA here is from genome assembly GCF_964035555.1 of Netta rufina. NCBI lineage: Eukaryota > Metazoa > Chordata > Aves > Anseriformes > Anatidae > Netta > Netta rufina. The sequence goes on from NC_140130.1 coordinate 16,349,936, forward strand.
GTATTCTGACAAGGGACTCGAGTTAATCTTTCTCTCTCAAGAAAGGCATAGAGAAGGAAAAACAAGGTTTTCTTGAGCATTTCAGAGCAGAGATGCCATTAGGTGGGTGCACATTGCCACTTGTATTTCACAGGTTCTCTGTGGTGCTACTACACCATGCTTGGGCAATGCTCCAAATTCTGATTTCTCTCTTCCCCTGACCCCTCCAACATTTTTTTTTTTAATGTTTACTAGTGAACAGCTGAATAACTGAGAACAATGTGCCTCCCAGGACAGATCTGTCTGACCTCCTCAGCCAAGCAGACACACAGTGCCAAACAATCCACAAAATGGGGCAAAATCCACGCTGCATTTGACAGCTGGCCGAGGAGAAAAACCCACAAGAATGAGCTAAGCTGAACTGTTGCCAGAGCCTGAGCATCACCATGTGCCTGTGTACTCCAGGAACAGCAAAACCGTATTTTAAGAACTGAAAACAAGTTTCTGAAAACCATAAACAATGGCAAGTGGGAAGGGTGGGGTTGTTTTATTCTTTTGTTAGTGTAAGTGCTCTAGGATTAGTTAACACTTCTAGAAGATTCATAACTCTTAGAGAAATGGCTTCTCATTGCTAAGAGTCACAGCATCAGCCTAGGACTAAGGCTGTCAGCAAAAGGTACTCTTTATATCCTGAGGCCTTCAGGACTCTTGTATTTCCTTTTGCGGTGTCTTTTGGCATTGAAATTAAAGATAGCGCACTTGAAGATAACTGAAAAGGAATCCCCTTTCTCCTGATAATCTGGATATGAAGGAGGCCAGCACATCTCTTAAGTGTTTTCCCACATGCCAAGTTTCCAGAACCTAGTGAGTTGCAACACACTGATAGATAAGCAAATTCACGAACAGACACATCATAGCCACTGCAGTTAGGGCATAACAGAGCCTGGGTCCAACCACAACTTGCTAGTGCAGAACCCTGTGGCAATGAGAACACGTCCACAACTCAGTCAACATCTGCTGTTCCAGTGCTGCTCACTGCCTGATGATCTCCACCACCACTCAAACCCCAACACAACGTGTGAGCAGTCGTTCAGACTGCCATTGCCATGACTGCCAAAACATCTGTCCTCTCTACAGAGGTTCCACGTTTCAGGTACTGGCTGCCTCAAATTCCTCAGGGCATGAAAGACACCTATTAATGCTACTGCCTGTTCATCTGACCCAAAGGAACCACTGCTCAAGATCATCTATGTTCACCTTGTCTTGAGGAGAGGCTGCTGAGGGGGAAAAAAATAACGAAGAGGGCTAAAGTTCTAGCAAGTTAGAGGTCAGAAGGGCCAGGACATCTCCAAACAGAGAGCTCAGTACTGGAAATGTATCTACACAGCAATTAAAGCTCCACTAGCTGAATCAGGCCCCATAATGAACCAGCAGCCCTGAGCATGCGCATCTTTAGGCTGGGGTGGATTTGTTCAGAACTTCTCAGAGCAATAACTCTGGTCCCAACCAACCGATGTTGGTGAGGAGCAGGACGTGGCTGGGGTACAGCTGTGAGGCTGTACCTCCTATGCTACGCCCAGCCCAGGGCTGTAACACTTACTCGCTACATTGGAAGACAGTGACAGTCCCGTCTCGCTGTGATAGGGATGCACCGCAATCTGCGTCATGGATGGGACTGGCACACCAGGGAATGACACTGCTGTAGCTGCCAGTGATGGCGTTGTTACTGAGTAAGGGTACTGAGCTCCTATGAACGCTGGATGGACACCCTAAAAAAGAAGACGAGCAACAGTCATGTCTACTCTATTTGACCATTTATAAGTTCAAAACATGATGTCCCCACACAAAACCCAGAGCATGGGAAATCCAATCATACAAAGAGGGGAAGCTCAGTAAGCAGCACAGTAACTAACTTGCACCACATGACTATTACATCTGCTTGCTCTTCTTCCATTTAAATCTAATCTTTCCACAAACACATTCCAAGAACTTTCAAAAATAGGCAGAGGTTAAAATAACTTTTGTTAATTTTCCCTCTGTAGTTTCTATGTAGTGTCAAGATGACAAACTTTCTGTCAAGTGCCTTGCATATTCTGAGAAACTATAGGGCAATTAAAATTAAAAACTAGTGATATGTTATCTTTTGCTTTTTCCTGAGACATTACACGCGCCCACAGAAGGCTCCTTATCACCTCAAAAGCCCAGCTGGGAAGTCTAAGTAGGTATCACAAATCAGCAAGTAAGTGAGCACAGAAGCCAGATCTCAAGCCACAGCAGGTCCTGCCGCACACTCTCCCCAGCCACAGACACTTCTGGCAGCAGTCACACAAAATTACTGTAAATAAACAAGCTACAGACAAAACTCACCTGCGGGTATGCTGAGCCAGGCACTGGGAAGACAGCTGGACGCGGCATGTGCTGGATAGTGTGTCCGATATACTGGGGATTACAGGGAATGTGAGTCTGAAGGGTGGTGTAGGGGTGGAGGCCCTGCGTGTGTGTGTGCGCCATCGCCGGCCCTGCCATTGTGTGCTGCTGGTACATGGTTGACCCCACAGAGATCACTGGCATGACCGTTGCTGCTGCAGTCACTGCAGCTGCTACTGTTACAGTGGTCGGCTCAGTGGTCACCCGGTTGTCTGTCAACCCTCGCGTTGTTTCGGAGGCAGCCCGCGCACCGCTGGCGCTGCAGCCCGTGGCGCCTTCTCTCTGGGCTGGGGTCCCACCGACAGTCTGTTCATACAGCCAGTACCACTGGTGCGCTACTTCAAAGAGGACTTCTGGGTACACGCCACCTCCCTTCGCTGCCTCTTCTACTGCCATGCAGGCCTTTTCCAGCATCAGATTGTCCTGAGGGTGGTGAGAACAAAGCAAAACCAGAGGTGAAGTGAAGAATGCAAACCCAGGAACAGAGGACAAAACTACAAGCAGAGAGAAGTACAAGGCACTCTAAAATGACTGATGCTAAGGGGAGCAGCTAGATCACAACTATGCAGCAGAATAACCTCAGCTATTTATTAAGACAAACCCACAGAAATAAGACTAGGGCTATCCAGTAGCAGAGAGGGGCCAAGCCCCCAAGCAACAGTACGTCCCTGATGCTGGCAGTCAGCTTGTGCTAGGCGGCCCCGACGCGATGCTCACCTGTTCCTTGCACTGCACCAGAGCCCTCTGGATCTCATTTGGGTTCAGGGCGTGGGCGTGGGGCAGGCAGCTGAGCGCCAGTTCAGCAGCCGCCCGCACCATGTTGGAGTCTCTGGCCCGCGAGGCTCTGTCTGCCAACGATGCCACCTCCGGGGGGGTCAGATGTCCGTCCCAACACTCCACCAAGATGTTCAAGGCTGCGCTACCAATCTCCATAGCCTGCCCTAAGAGTACAAGAGAAGACTCTTACACTACTGACCGTACCCAACAAAATTCCTGCCAGCTCTCCCTCAAAAGGAGATGCACTCATTACTTCCTTCAGTAGCAGCAACAGAGCCCAGTCACTCTTCTCACACTTCAAGTCAAATGTAGGCTCTTCCTCCCAAAACGCAGGGCAGGGAAGAGCTCTTGATAAGCCAGCAGAGAGTGAGGGTGCCATCATCAAAGTTAAGCTAAAGATGCATTTCAAACAGTGAGAGGAACTTGCTACAGTTGATTTTAGTACCCAGAAACCACAGCCTGGACTGTTGCTCTATTTCTGTCATGTCAGGAAAACATGAATTTTCAAAGGTGTGTTTTTCAGGCTCTGGAAACAATGTGGGTAGAAAGCAGGCAGTAGGTCTGGGTACAAACAGGGAGGAGGAAAGTGAAATGCTGAACACAGCCAAAGAGCACACTCAAACTTGACAAATATCTTTCTCTTTGGCAGACCCCCAAAGGATAGGTTAAAACCAGTCTGTGTACCTCCCTTTCCAAAAACCTTCTGCGAAAGGTCTGTGGCTTGGAGGACTGAAGCAAAACACTGTGTAATTCACTGGTGCTCAGCTTGTGCTGCCAGCCGTGCCAGCGGCTTACACAACTCCCATAGCACATCATCATCATCACATTTGGGAAGAAGCTTGTCCCCCACCCCTTCCTGCCCAAAAGCAAGCTTCCCGATGAAGTTCTGCTGTAACCTGTGATCCAGGAGACGTGGGAGGAGTAAGTTCGAGAAAGCCAGTTGGGGGACACGAAGTTGTGCAGCCCTAGTGCATACAGCCCGATCTCAAAGGCGCAGAGGTGAAGGTTACGGTGTGGTCCCTGGTGCCCACCACTGGAGGAAGGGTGGGTGAAGATGGAGGTACTGCTGTTTCCACCAGCTTTGATGAGGACTGTCTTGGCCAATTCAAAGTAGAAGTGAGCAGCTGCCTCTGACGGCTGGTTTGGAACATGAGGAGCATGGCTCTCCAGCCGCCTCCCTTTATACCTAGGGGAAAGGCACAGAGGAAACTTTCAGATAGCAACAATATTCCAAGTTCACTAACTTGGGTGCAGAGTTCCTATTTTAGGGTCCAGAGGAGACAAAGCAAACTCTCCCAAGGAAGTACTTCCTGATGCACACACGCCAGCTCCCTAACATCAGGCCTAGAGGCTGATTCTGTGCAGTGACACCACTCATTACCTGCCAACTTCCACAGTCTTTGCACGGGCTCCCCCACTGGCTCTCCTACTGCCACTGGAAGAGGAAGATCCCAGCGAATCACTCGAAGAACTGCTGATGCTGTCACTGTCCTGTCCTCTGCCCCATGATGTTGTTGCCCACCCCCCACGTAGTGGTCGCCGACTGAGCGTTGGAGAACTGTCGGAGGTGGTTTCAGGAGCGCTGCTGTCAATGCTAGCCATGCCTACAACACCAGAACAAACACGGTACAGTCAGCAGGTAAACTTCTACCCACGTCACCTACAGTCCCAACTAAGATCAGTCATGTCAGCAAGCATTTAACTTTGCAAACTAAAAGAGATGAAATCAGCCAGTTTGGCCACAGATAGCACTGACGTTTTACAGTTCTTGGACTAAAAAGCAGAACAGTCCAAGAACAATGTGTTTATTTCCTCCTTCGCATCGTCCCAGCCCCTCACTCCATCTGCCAAGCTTTATGGCAGAGTATAGCAACAAGAAACAAATATACATACAAAGTTAGGTTCTATAGGTACCCTGCTGCAGAATTTATACAAAGATTTTTCATATCCTCTAGCCTCTAACTTACACCCTTCTGAAGAGGAGTGTGAGAGGCAGCAACTCCTCTGAATTTGTTTCTGTACACAGGAGGACAGTGCTCTGCTCCCAGAGCCCAACAAACATTCTGTTCCAGATACCTAATCTATCACCCGGAACACAGCTGCTGTGGGAAAAGTATGCACATGGTAAACTGCAATTCAGAAGAAGGTGGGGAGGAAATCTATGGATCAAAACCTGTTCTGCCATACCAAACATCTCAGAGACAATCAACTGCTCCAGTAGTACATGAAAGGCTGAAAAGTGGAATGAAGGAACAAGGGAACAACTGAAACCCCAGAGCAATGCCTAGCACAGCACTAGATGCTGTACGAATTGTCAGTTCCTACCTGTGTGTTTCTTCTTCTGTCTAACAGGTGAACCCCAGCATCTCCCGTTGTATCCACCTCGGTTTCCAAGGGCCAGACGACTGGGCACCTTTCCCTCTTGCTTCAGGACAGCAGACTCACCAGCTGGCTCACAGGGGGGCCTCTGAGAGCTCTCTGCATAAACAGGACAGTGACATGGTAAACATTATGGTTTGTTTCTGCATCTCTAAAACCAGATGTGGTCACTTCAGAAGTATAAATATGAAAAGATGTAATGCATTTTTAAAATGAGTGGTACTTATGAGTAGGATTACCTCAATTTTCTTTCTTTATTAAGCATTTCATCAGATACCAGGCCAAGAACACTTAAGCTTAACTCAAGATTTCGAAAATTTGCTGCAACTGTGTACAAAGTTTTACAAGAAAAATGGTCCAGCAACCCTAACCTTATTGCATTTATCCTCAGTCATAACTGATCTTTTTGGGAACAGTTAAGAGAGCATCCACTTTCCAACAGATGTAATGCTTGCCAACGAAGAGCAAGCACAGATGGAAGAAAATCACACCCCATTTATCTCTAATGACCTTCAGCAATCTTAGTCATTTATCTTGCATGAAGGCACCTGACTCAGTATGTGACTTTTTGAACACTGCACCTCTGATACAAACCTAAAAGATGGAAACACGGTAGTTTCATAGTGACTGGCTAACACAGCTGGGTCAAGATAGGAAAGCCTGAAAATTAGCTTGAATTTCTACATGAGTACAGAAATGGATTCAGCCAAACAACAGAGGAATGACCGTCTAGTAACTACCAAGCAGCCAGATGGTAATATAAAGTACATAAAGTCACTCTGACTACTTCTCAATACAGACAAGAACATAGCATAGCCCTTATAAATCACATCTTACCCTGTGCACTCTTCTCCACGAAGTTCTCAGGACTGCTCTGGACTGCTGGGCTTACACCAGGTTGCTGAGTGACAGAAGTCCCTGGAAGCTGCTGGATAGCTGCAGTGGACTGGGCTGCGTGTTTGGAAGGAGATTTCTGATTTGCTACTGTAGGCTTGCTGGAGGAGTAGAAGGAACTCAGAGTCTGTGGCTTGTGAGTCTGACTCTCTCTGTCCAGGAGTTTGTCTAAAATCTTTAACAGCAAGGAAAAAACAACGAAGAGCTTTCCAGGCAGGTAAGAGAACAGGAATTACACTACAAAACAGTGGCAAAGTATCAAACCAACTTCCTGGTGGACAACAAACTCCATTTGGTTGGAGAAAAATGATTCCTGCTTTCAAGAGAATAAACATCTTCTCGTACTAAACATCACCTATGCACAGTTGACAGCCATGTGGCCTGCACTGCTGAGGAAGCAATGCTTCATTTGTACTCAGTATTATCCCCCTTTTCACTTCAAAAAGCCATTGGCTTTATTTGGAAAGCATCCAAAACTCACAATACAGAAGTAATTCTGGCAGATCAAGGACAGAACAGAGGACTCTATATTTAGTGCCAGTCATTATATGTTCTTGTTTAAGTCACTAAAATTCTGTGCTCATCATCCAAAAAACCCCATCATACCATTACTGAGGAACTGGCAAAGCCTTTTTAGATTTTCAGACACTAGAAAAATTGTCTTCCACTAATCTACAGTAACACTTTCTTATCCTTATTAATTACAGAATTGGGGAACAAGGCACGACCACGTATTTTAGGCTTGTCCGTTTCTACTGTTCACTTTCTACATGAAATGAACACCATGAGTGTGACAGAGCACTTATTTTTAATATTTAATATCACAGTCTCCCTGTTATTCACTATAGCAGAGAAGACTAGCAAAAGAGCTTTTCCTTTAGGAGACAGAAAAACATTAATCATATTCTTGCCAGGTAGAAGTGCTTCTGAGTATAAAATATTAAAAAAAATAATCCTGAAGCTTCAGCTGTTTTTGGTATTTTTGTTTTTCCTTTGGGGCATGGGGTGGGGAGGAGGGGCAGAACGGTACTCTCTCTTGTATGGAAAATGAAGGCACAGGTGGATTGAACTTGTAAATAGAAGAGGTGAGAGATTAACATAAACAAAGGTTTTGCTAGATACACTGTTCAGCAAGGCAACATCCCTGCAGCAAAACAGAATCAATCCCCATACAACACACAGAGTGCGCATGGAAAGCCCCTGGGACAAAGGACTTGTTTAGCAGGTAAGTGAAAGCGTTAAATACAGTCAGAAAGCATCCCTCAGCTGGAGCTTAAGACACCTTTGGTAAGAGTGCCTCTTCCAGGCCAATGTGCACTGTGCAGTCAGATTTTACATCAGTGAGACAAGAGAAACACAACGTGGCTTGTAAATCATCAGTACATGACATAGCGACTTATGCTCCCTGGAAAACTCTGAAATCCATCAAAACCCACACACGGTTTGCTTTGCACCTCCCTCTCCCCTTTTAAAGGGAGGCTCACCTTCTTCAGCTTAGACTGATCATCCTTGTAAGTAATCATCAGGGCTAGTGCCAGATCACCTTTCTCCCTTCGGGTGCCTTCACACAACAGAGGATGTTCCGCTTCACTGACAGTTGTCTTCATGCCTACAGGCCAGAAAAGAGAGGGATGAAAAGACAAGTGAGCCCATGGGACTACACCACATCCTTAGCACTAGATACACACCTCAGAATATTTTATTCACCTCACTGTCAGGCAAAAGAATAATTTTACCTATTCTACTGTTAACTTCAAAAACAGGTCATGAATAAACAGGAGCTGCTGTCTGTCCCCAGAATACTAAGCTTGCTACAAATGTCAGAGCAACCTGATCATAATATGCCATGAAAAAGAGCCCAGGTAAGTCCACTTCATCTTGAAATAAACTTTTCCAGTTTCTGCAGGTGTTACAGGCTAGCATTCCCACACCATACAGAACTCATCCTTGCCCTTTTGACAGGAGGCAACAGAGGGACAGGCCTTGTTTAATCCATTCTATTCTTTCTTTTGCACGCAGCTTTAAAACAGGCATATACTATTATCAACATAATACATATAACCACTGCTTTGTTGCTGACGCTGCTAAATGAGAGGCAGAAATCCAATACATGATAATACTTGAGAGTACTTCTGCTAGTCTTTCACCATCTTTGTCTAACCTCTTCTGAAATGATTGCCTTTTGTTCTTTGAAACTACCCATCTCCATCAAAGCCTAGGCAATACTTCTTCCACGACAAAAAAGCACAAAGAAAGCTAAACCACACTCACTGCTTTAATATTCAAGTTCCTGTCCCATATCACTCTTCCATTTTTTACAGCTTTGCAAAGACACCTCAAATCTGATGTACAGAATTTTTCTGCATCTTGTTCTGATAAGCTGTGCAAACCTTTAATTTTTGTACCAAACTGGAATCATCTCTTACCATCCAAAATGAGGCAGGATGCAGAACATGGATGAGGAAAAAACTTATATTGTAAAAGATTCTTACCAAGAGCAGCAACAGCTGCTTCAAAACCAAGCTCTTCATCTCCAGGCATTTCATTATTCCAATTACGACTTGGGGGTCTACAACCTGTAGGAGAAACCACTGAAAGGAGACAAGAGAATTAATGCTCAGCTTTCAGAACTAGGACCTCAGGGCAAAAGCTATTTCTGAACTCTCTGAATTTGCAGAGCTTCCAGTGGTCCTATTCCTAATCCTTTTATCAGTTCCAGGATCAGATCACTGCCTTGTTCCCCCCCCCAACACACACACACTTTCTCTCTCTAAACTCAGAAGCCTCCAAACCAGCCAGGTATATGCCAAGTAAGTCATCTAATCCAACACTGTTGGGTTCTTTTTTTTTTTTTTTAATACTAGATTTATATTATCTTCCTCTGAATATAACCAGCATAAGAGCAGAAAAGTTAATCATTTTAACTATTTTACAAAAGCACACAAACAGTGCTGAAATATGCTAAGTTTCAAATGTAGGCAGAAGGAGAGAGAATTCTTATCTCCAGAACAACTTGGAAGGAAGAACAAGCAACAGTGTGGGAAGAATCAAGATCAGGTTGTCTTATCCTGGAGACAGTTTCTCTTTGAAACCCCCTCAAGACCTGGAATCTCAGAAGGTTCCCTTTGCACATTCAAACCAATGCAGACAGTACCTGGAGTGCACAGGACATCAAATATAAAGCTAGCCAACATAAGAGGCAGGACTGGACGATAATCACATAATGTTCCTTCTCGGAGTTCTTCAGCTCTTCCTCGAATAGTATTCATCTCATTAGTGACCAAGGGAATCTTCTTCAAGAGGGCTACAATCTCAGACTCTTGGTAAGCCAGCTTCACCTGGTTAGTATCCACAAAGAAAGAGAAGAAGGTGTCATCAGCACCATTCTTCCCTATGCATATGTTGAAGTAAAGCAATAGTATTGGATTATTGAATTACAATAGCTCTTAGCACCCAAGCCACCTTAGCCATTCCCTCTGCAGTGAACACAGACATTCAAGTTTAATGCAAGTCTTGCCTCAGATTTATGCACAACTTCTGTTTTTACTCAAATTATTCATTCTTGAGCTGCATACAGAAAAATGCATCAGCTTTCATAGGAACATCAGGAGAAGTATTTGGCTAAGTCCCTGGAAAAGATGACTCACAATTATAGGAAAAAGCATGCTAAGTTAAGTAATACACCCATTAGAGACGAGGGATTGATTAGCAGCTGAATGGCATGGGGTGACATCAATGTGTGTTAGCACACCAGGATGAAGACCTATTACATTTCACTACCCTGTGTCACTCCTGCATTCTCTCCATTTTTAACATGTGAAAGTGATTGTTTTCTCTGCAACAGCTTGGGTAGCTAGTGACTGCCAATCTCACACTTAATCTTCTAATCAGACTGTAAGAAGTAGAGATAATCAGTGAAACAAGTGTACTTGGTGGATTACTAGCAATAATGCACATCTCCAGGGACTGCTCAATCCTGCAAGGTGGCTGCAAATCACATAGACAAGGTCTTAATTGGACACTTCTCTTTCTAAACATGAAGCCTAGCAGTAATCAGGCAGTGTCCAAAACAATATGCTTGCGCTGTGCACGTGCTCACAGGCCAACAAATGAAATATCAGGTAAAGCAACAGTTTTCAAACATGAAACAATTACTCCAGTTCACCCTAAGGAATACACTTCAAACCACTTCACCAACACAAATACATACAATTCAGTTTATAAATGTCTTTTTCTTCCCTAGATTAGCTAATAAAACTGGAAACGTACATGTGTTTGAGATAACAACAACTAAACTGCTCCAATTGAAATAAAATATTCATAGAAGATATTGCCCTCATTTATTGTTCTCACATCTGTAACTTTGTTGAAATCATAGGCCTTTTGGCACTGAGGTCTGATCTTCCTTTCAATGGAGATAAACCCAGATGATATGATATTAGATAGATATTTCTAATATAGATATTAGAAATGATATTTCTAATCAAGTTTCTGGCAGATCAACGCGTGCTTGGGATTTGTGAACACCCCCTTTTGTCCCAGTGTACTCAATTTTAAGGAAACATATAAAAGCATAACCAAACTTCAATAGTTAAAATGGGAACCATATAAACATAAGCATTTAAGCAGCACAATATTTCTTATGGATACTGCCTTTTCTAAATGTTTTGTACCTCCAGAGCCTTGGTAGAAGCAGGTGGTCTCTGCAGCTCCAGAGCAAACATTCCTATTCGAAAGGCCAGGTTGTGGTACTCCAGCCGCTCACTCAACACAGTCAGCAGGAAAGCAGCTTTGGACAAGGTGTTGGTTGCCATCCAGGTCTGCTTGCTGGTTGATACTTTGTTCTTTTTGCCCTGTTTGAGGAGGAATTTGTAATCAAGACCGGGCACATGAATGACACCCAGAGGAGTTCAACCCAAAATCAGCATCAGTGAAGGGCCCGGAATCACAGTAAATGTGAAATGCCTGGGAATGCTGCTGTACCCATCCCACACCTTCCTTCTACATTACCCTCCACCCTTGAAACTAGACAAGTACTCACTCTACCTTAGTAGGTGGCTGCTCCACTTTGAGATCCGGAGGGTTGGCTAACAGGTCCCTGGCAAGCTCTACAGTTAAGCGACATGCTTCATTGCTGTATCCATGTGCATACAGGGCCTCTGCGCAGGCAAACAGGATCTGTGAGAAAGAACAGATGGTAATATTCAAACCACATTCCCCCATGCTGGAGCCAGCCTGCTCAAACCACTTGTCTCAAAGCCTTTGCAAATATAATTCACAATTAACCTCAGCAGCGGGTGCTCCCAGAGAACTCCTTCCTCAGTCTTCACCTCTATTCTTTTACGTGCTGACCTAAAAAGCCTTATCTCACATGATTAGGTCCCATCTTCCCTCCAATACTATAAGAGATCAGAGAATAACTCAAAGAATAAAACTCAAATTGACTGACAATAACTGTTTCCATGCATCTCCATTTTGGCTGCTTGCTTATATAGGTGCAAACCCTAAACATATTTTGAGGTTACTACAGAAATGTGACACCATCTATTTATATTATCTCTTGCCTTCCAGAGAACTTCTTACTTACATAGCTGGATTTAATTTTTTCCTGCTGGGGATGCCTCAATCTTACTTATTATGAGTTTCAGCTCAGTCTTCACAGAATCACGGAATGGCTGAGATTGGAGAGGTCCCCTGGAGGTCACCTGGTCCAAGCCCCCTGCTCAAGCAGGGGACACCTAGAGCAGGTTGCCCAGAACCAGGTCCAGGCAGGTTGTGAAGATCTCCAAGGAGGGACACTCCACCAACCTCTCCGGACAACCTGCACCACCACTCAGTCACCCACACACTACAGTGTTTCCTGATGTTTAGACAGAACCTCCTGTGTTCCAGTTCATGCCCACTGCCTCCTGTCCTAGTACTGGGCACCACTGAAATGAGCCTGGCTCCATCTTCTTTGCACCTGTCTTCAGGTATTTATGGACATGAATAAGATCCCTCCTGAGCCTCCTCTTCTGTAGGCTGAACAGTCCCAGCTCTCTCAGCCTCTCCTCAGAGGAAAGGTGCTGCAACCCCTTCATCTTCATGGCCCTCCACTAGACTCTTTCCAGCATGTCCACGTCTCTTTTGTACTAGGGGGGAGTCCCCAAGACAGACACAGGTGCGGGCTCACCAACGCCGAGGAGAGGGGAAGGATCACCTCTCTTGACCTGCTGGCAATACTTTGCCAAACGCAGCCAAGAATATTGTCAGTCTTATCACTTGTCACTTCTTAGTGACAAGGGCACACTGCTGACTTGTGTTCAACTTGGTGTCCCCCAGGACTCCTCAACCATTTTCATAAAGCTGCTTTCCAGCTGGGTAGCCCCCAGCATGAAGTAGTGCCCCAGGGTTGTTCCTCCCCAGCTGCAGGATTTTGCGGTTCTCCTTGCTAAATTCTGTGAGTTTCTTGTCAGCCCACCTCTCCAGTCATTCAAGGTCCCTCTGGATGGCAGCACGATCCTCTGGTTTACCCAGCACTGCCCCTGTTTTCATGTCATCTGTGAATTTACTAGGGATGTACTCTACCCCATCATCCAGATCATCAATGAAGATGTAGAACAGGACTGGACCCAATACTGGCCTGTGGAGCATTATTCTACCATTTCCAAATGGCTAGAGGAAAAAGCAAGCATGTTTTGTGTACATGTGTAAGTTCTGCAGTGCGAGATGGAGCAGCTAAAACTGGACACATTTGGAGTGAACACAGCAAAAGGGACTCAAACTTGAGAGAAACAGAGAAATGTGATACCAATACATTAAGACTGCAGATACCTTATGATATAATGGGTTATGATGACTTCATAGTTAAGCACTTGCTATAACAACAGACTAGGTTAAGTGTGACAGTTGGGAGGATGGCAAGAACATGATGTAATCAATACATGGAAAAATAACACAAAACAATGTTTTGAACTAGACTCAGCTCACCTCCATCCGGTTTTCCTGCTCCAGAGGCTTTATACCAGCAAATATATCCTGCTCCTCTTCATTACCCCCTTCAGCTTTGTCATCATCTTCCTTGGCTACCTCTTGTGGATTCAGATAGTACACCTGGTAATCATCTTCCTCTTCTCCATCATCCCCTCCCCCTGCTGCACCATTCTCCCCTACTTCTTCTGGCTTCAGGCTCACACCGCCGTTCTCGTCTGCAGAAGGCAGATCATCATCACCACTACACATTTCCCCCACAGGATCCTTGGTTGATTTCTTGGCTGTGGACCTGACACTTGGCTCAGGTCCCTCGGAGAAGTACACCCCGCCGTCCTCCTCAAAGGTATCCCTGTAGCTCCTGCTCAGAGGGCTTTCTGTAAAACTAAACGTGTTGCTGGCTTCTGCCCCCAGAGCCAAGCTGCTGTCATCCAGGCTCATCTCCGCTAAGTCTGGCTCCAGGGAGCTGTCCTCACTGCTCATGCGCCGTTTCCCACTATGTTTACTGGTCAAGCCTTTGCTCACTGGCAATTTGGCTTTGCCCACTGCAGTCTTGTACACAGCTTTATCACCTTCTGCTGAAAGTCGTCTCAGAACCCTCTGTGGCGTTTCAGACACAACTTTCCGCTTTCCAGTGAGTTCCTTCGGGCGAACCGCTGGCTCCTGGGGAGAGGGCCGCAGCCGGTCCCCAGGCTGCAGACACGATCCCCCAGGCTCCTGTCCATGGGCTCTACCAGCCTCACAAGCAGTTTCTGCACACTGCAACCGGCAGCTCCTCTGCTGGATGGCCTTTACCCAACAGAATGAGTTCTTCTTGTCAGAGCTGCTGTAGGTGATCCCAGGAATGGGATAAGCTTCCTCCCAGTTGAAGTAACAGGCTTCCACAGCTGGCTTGAAACCCTGGAACAGCTTCTCCAGTGATTTCTTGTGCTGACCCCTCTTAACATTATCTATGACTTTCAGCTGCCACTGTCTGAGCTGTGAGCAAAGGTCCCTGCGCCTAAGAGAAGAAGTAAGAGGACAGGTTAGAAAGCAGACACAAAACACACCACCACCAAACTACCTCTTAACCCACAAAACACCTCCTCCTTTTGATCAGAAAACTCTTCTGCTGAATTGACTATAAACAACATTAATAAGAAGACAGGCTAAAAAAAGGAAACAGGTCTACTAACAATGAAGTCCTGAATAGGCCCATGACATAGAAACAAAATGCAAGGAGTGCCATCATGAAAACATGATACAAACTGGGAGGTTTAAAATGAAATGCCATCTGCCCTGATTATCTGCCTCAGGTAAGGCATGAGTGATGTGAGCCTCAGCAGTCTCAGACCAGCAAGTGCCACAAGGAACTGCTGCAGGAATCATTCACCGAACTCAGCACAGGTGTGGTCTCACCTCAAGTACAGCATACAGTTTTGAGCACCACAATATAAAAAGGACATAAAACTATTAGAGAGCATCCAAAGAAGGGCTACGAAGATGGTGAAGGGTCCAGAGAGGAAGACATACGAGGAGCAGCTGAGGGCCCTTGGTTTGTTCAGCCCAGAGCAGAGCAGGCTGAGGGGAGGCCTCATGGCAGCCTGCAGCTCCCTCACGAGGGGAGGGGAGCGGAGGGGCAGGCGCTGAGCTCTGCTCTCTGGGGACAGCGACAGGACCCGAGGGAACGGCATGGAGCTGGGACAGGGGAGGGTCAGGCTGGGGCTTAGGGAAAGGTCCTGCTCCCAGAGGGTGGTCGGGCACTGGGACAGGCTCCCCAGGGCAGTGGTCACAGCACTGAGCCTGCTGGTGTTCAAGCAGAGTTTGGACATTGCTCTCAGACACGTGGTTTGGCTTTGGGGTGGTGCTCTGTAGAGCCAGGAATTGAACTCCATGATCCTTGTGGCTCCCTTCCAACTTAGGATACTCTATGATTCTGTGATAAAACATTTTGCAGCAGCTGTGAAATGGCATTGTGAACAAATCCAGTCAAGACTTTCAGAAGAACAACCTATACAGCCTGCCCAGAGAAGTACTATGGCAGATAAAATCATGTAATGCACCTCCTAGGCATGTATCTTTCTTCCCCGATACGCCTATCTAGAGCCCAGCAATTTAATTTAGGCTGTAGCAGGCTGTCCTCCGGAGACTGAACTATTGCAAACAGTAGGCACAAAACAAGCAAAACAAATATGTAATTGATGTTTAAGCAACCGAGGAAGAAGCAAGCTAGAAGGCTTAAATTCACTTAAATTACACAGCAGGTAGTCCCATGTCCCATATTATCACAGGAAGAACAAAGCATTTCTGCATTTCACAGCTCTGAATCTCACATACGGCCTAAGCACGCAAACAAGATAGTCTGAATGGATAACAATGTTTAGACAAACTAATTCAAGAAGTTTCTAGAAAGTCTTTTAGCTCTGCACCAAGCGTCCCAATCAACTGCCATGTTGTTTCTGCCACACATCTAAGAGATTTGAGGTACAAGTGCAACACTTCAATCCCCTCGGATTACCTATCAAAAGCTAAAGAAACCCAAACAAAATCAAAATGGGGTGACCCAAATTAGGTGAAAAGGGTATTAGAACAAAATAAGCTCAACAGAATAGACTGCTTCTAGTTATCTAAAGAATTTAATTCTCAAGGGAGCAGGGCAGTGGGGCTTAACTGAGGAGAGAATTTTCAGAAGGAAAAAGAAGGAGATGGAATTATTCAGGAAAGGTAACTTAAGGGTGAGTGCCCACAATGAATTCAGATTTAGGTAGCAAGTCTCTTTATGATTCAATGGAAAGAATAGCAAGGATGGATAGAAGAAGGTTCTTCTGGTGACTATTAAAATGCCAAGAGAATAGGAAATCAAGCAGAAGTATTTCAATTATACATGAGCTCAAGTAAATCTGAGCAAATTTGAACTGCACCAGATAACTGGAATGTGAATATATGTAGCACTATTACATACTTTATTAAAAGCCTTTTGTGGTTTTTCTATATGATTTGATTGATGTTTGTGTTTATTTTAAACCTCATTCCCAGTTTCCTACAATTGTTGACTTGTCTTCATCTGCTGTATTTACCTGCTTCATACTGTAAACTTTACAAGACAGAAACTGCAGGTATTTAGTGTCCCTGGTGTACCTTACAAGGATACGGTACTGTACTAACGTTATGCAACAATTCACCGAAAGCAAATGCTGTTCACGTGTGATTGTATTTAAAATACCATCCTGTTTTCATCTGTTCTTAGAACCTTTTCTGACCATATATTTCACATTAGACATTTTCAATATATTTAGCACCCTACACTTCACAGACTGCACGTACTAAAAATATTATCACAATGCTGACCACAGTTTTTCAACGTAAGCCACCAATATCTCAACTGCTATTCAAGTTGTGCTACATAAAGTTGGTAGTGATTTACCAAGGCACAATCTGGTTCAGAAGCCTGCATAAGCTTCTCAGTATTTCCTCAGATGATTGAAAACACTGACAGAAAATAATACACCAGTGACACTGTTTGTCAATACACTGTAGAGAATAAGCTCCGTAAGTACACAGAAAGCAATAAATGGTTCATCTTGAAATAGACAATAGGAAAATACATTAAATTGCCAAACAGTTAAATTCAAAAAGCATTAAAATTTATTAGAAGCCTGTATTACCACTCAAATAAATGTTCTCCACTGGGACACTGAAATGCAGACATACACTCATGTGTAAAACAAAACTCCCAGAAAACAACAAATTATTCACACTACATGATGTTGGTAAAACTAAGCAGCAAAAGCAATTAAGTTAAAGGCAATTACAATGCTCTTCAGCCTTACATAGCACACGCTCCAAAAGGACTGGGTGACGGTTGAACAGTCAATGAGGTAATGACACAAACACAGGTCATCTACAGGAGAAAACTCCTGAGTGCGTTTGCACATGACAAAAATAAACGGGAGGACGGTGTCCATTGGTTAAAGAGTTCTAGCTCCCACTAGATTATCTGACTTTGGTACTCACCTCTGTGGACTAATAGTTGGGTCTAGGACAGCCAGCCTCCAAAGAACTACCATCTCATCACACATACTCGCACAGGCATGAGCAGCTACTTCTGACTGGCCATTGCTGCGCCCAGTGTGGCCGCTAGCACTGCTGTGTGATGCAGACGTTCTCACACTGTACCACCAGCCGGTTATCTGCAGAAGAAAATGTTCAGTGGAGCTGTGTTGTGGTTAACATCCCACTCCTTGTTCTCACTTAACTACAATACCCACAAGGAAACAGAAGCTGAAGTTAGTACCATGTTCTCATTTGACTTCAAAATAGCTGAGAACATTAAAGCTGTATTGGTTTGTGAGAACTAAGGGCCTCATTTTTTTTTTCCTGTTGGGAAGGCACATGCCCACAGAACAAAACAAAGCACTCGCAGGAGGTTCTCTTGCTAGAGGCCTTCACATCTGGAGGAAAAAAAGCGAACAAATGTGATAAATGAAGCATTTCCTTTCTCCTGCTTGAAGTTGAAGTATGTGATAAGGTAATAAGGAAACGTGCACTGCATTTTATATTAGAGTGAGATCAGTGTCCTAAACTGCCAAAGAAAACATTTTTCCTAATATTAATTACAAAAATATCAAAACAATCACTACTTAGACCCATCAAAATATATTGTCTACAACAATAACCAAAGAACCTGAGGTTCAGGTTCGCCCAACACATTTCTTTAGGCTTTATAAAAGTAACAGCTCATATGTGATGTACTTGTTTAGGAAAAAAATCATTACAATAAATCACCTTGACTGGCCAGAAATCAGAACAAATTTGCTGAACAAAACAGTTCAGACTCCATATATTGGTGTTAAAAGGGTTGAGGTATTTCGGGGATACAGTGTTGCTGGGGCAACACTGAGCCAGAGCAAGAGCAAGCTACAACATAAGTTTAGCATGGAGAAATATATGCCCATAATGAATATAGGCTGTTATCAAAAAAGTTATTTAGAGATGGATTGTACAGACATGTAGGATCAGTCATTGACTCAGCCTGATTCCCCAGAATTTTTTCCTCTGTAGCAAAGAGGCTCAGATACCTGTTCATAGTTGAGACACTGGTCAGTCAGAATCTCCAGCAAAGGAGCAGCATTGCTATCCCGTCTCTTAAACATCTCCCGCACGATAGAAAGCAGGTTCCAGATTCCCTCGGGCTCTCTTCCTCGCAGGGGACGCAGGAGACAGGCCCACTCAGCAGCAGCTGGTGGCTCCGTGGAAGAGAGGTACATTGAATTCACATCACTGTGGATAAAATAGCAACACAGGGATGAGAAAAAAATGAAATCAAGCAAAGCCACACAAAATCCTGAGTATATGCTATATCCAAAAGTATATTTGCATCTTAAATGGGACAGATACGCATAATTTAGAAGAGAGGACACATAATGAGACTGAGAAAACCGCACAATAAGGTACTGTGCAAATACAATGTGCTCTACTGAAGTAACATTGGACAACCGATGCAAAAATACAATCCAGAAAAGTTACCTCAAAACTAAGCATCCTTCATGCCACGGAATCGCGTAAGGGTACATACTATAGAGTGAGTAAGCTCACAGATTACATGAGTATTACATTTTCCCTTCAGTAGGAAACAATTTACCTGAAAACAACAGGAGAGGGTCCACAGAATTTATGAAGGGTTTTCTTTATGTTGTCACTCAGAGTAGATTCATCTAAGTACCAGGTGCTTTGATCTGATGCAGAGGGTCCAGCAGTGGGATCTTGACACAAGAACACATACACAGGTTTTGCAGATTTTAAAGAGATTTTCCTCTGTTGCCCAACCACAGAGATTATGGGGAGCATACAAGCAGTGTTACTCAGTTTATTTCACCCATTTTCAACTCACTATTCAGAAATATCTCAAAATGTTATTGTTACATTACCTGAACAACTGGCAACACTTACACAGGAGACGCGACTCCCATTTTTAAAAAAGCACTGCTAGCCAATTCGATGAACTTATTTTATACCCCTCTGTTCATCACTGCTAAAGCTACACCTAAAATACTGTATTCAGTTTTGAATCTTTCAGTCCAGGAATGATACTGAGAAACCAGACAGGAGATAGCAGAGGGATATGAAAACAGTGGGGCGAATGGAACACTGATCTATGAAGAGAGGCTGGGACTGTTCCGACTAAGAAAAAAAAGGTGAAGGGTTATCATTAACATCCTACAACTACTTGGAGTCACAAACTCTTATTAGCAGTGCAAGATAATAAAAATGGGGTACTTATAGTGGATAGTAGGAAAAAATTCTTGACCATAAGAGTAATGCAGTAGTACTGCAATACTCTGTAACTTCTCTGGTAACCAAGACTTAGCTAAGTTAGCCCAAGACACAGCTAACCCATTTGAGGGTTGCCAATAATCTTGTTTCAAGTAGCAGGCTGGAGAAGTTCACTCCAACCAGCATTTCCAGGAGTCCATAATTAACACGGAGCTAAACAGAAAAATCTAATCTAATCGGAGCTAACAGAAGAAAAATCTTCTGTTAGAAAAGGTGCACTGCCTGATGCTCCCTTCCCCTGCATATACTCCAAGGAGTCCATCACACTAACAATTTCTGGTAGCTTAACCGCATGCATGCTTGTACTTATCCCTTTTACTTTGACCTCCACCTGCAATCCCAGGTAGTTTGTAACCCATCATTTCAAAAACTCAAAGCAATGGAAATACATCTGCTTCCTATCTTTGACACAAATTACTGAAATAACATGTATCAAGGTTACCTGGGGCTCCACACACTGTGTTGATGGCAGTGGACTGAGAAGATAACAGCTCATCGAGCAAGCGCTGAGCAGTTGGAAGAATCTGCAAACATGAAAGAAACTTTCAATATATACAATATACATGGTGTTTCTTACCCCAATATATGCAGCCAAATATTTGCCTGGATTTTCCCAACTGAGGGACTCTCACATCAGAAGTATCAAGTACACAGTCATGTTTTCAGAAAGGACGGTAGAGGGTGCTAAAGATAATCCAACAGCAAACTAGCTGTTAGACTTCCTTCTCTCCTCTCTTAAAGCAAACTTATATGCAAGACTTCTTTTCTATGCTCACACCCTAAGAAGTAAACAGAAGCATTGTAGGTTATTAGTTCCTTTCTCTTTTCTTGAGGAGGAGACAACAAACAGACTGTGCTACTGCAGCCAGCTCTGGGCAATATGGAAATGACTGCAGTCACTGTCACCGTTTTCCTACACTATGAATGTTCTGTATTTCATGTTCCAAAATTCATTTCACTAAAATAAAGTAATAAGAACAGAGGAACAAACTGTAAGTTACATCTATACATAACTTTTCAGACAGCCTTTAGCTCATTTACCATGCCTTTAGCACAGAAACCACATACATGTATATATGGCTCAGCAGTAAACTAATAGAATCTCGGCACTAAATTAATACCATCATAGCTACCGGCCAGTTCATGGCATAAGCAGATAAGACTCACACCTGACAGCAAAATCCCGAGTAGACATACACATAATTTGGCCTTTTTGAAAGAAAAATGCATAGCAGAAAACAGTTCTTCCCTCACTTTCAATCTAAGTCTGGGCTGAGAGACCTTAGATCCATTTAGTCCTTATCATGCACACTAACAACAGGTTGGGCATATAAAATAGTTAGGATTTAAATGACTTGCAGCAGAACATCTGATAACCCCCCACCTCTTCCTGCACAACAACTGTGGTTAAAGATCACATTTACTGTAAAGCAAGGAATATTCAGTACGCCATTATATTTGCAAATAACATGGACGCATCCAAACAGACAGAAGAAAACATTTCAGAAGGACATTTTACATTTCTACAAAATAGAATATAGGCCTTCCAATACCCAAAGGGGGCCTACAAGAAAGTTGGGGAGGTACTCTTTGTCAGGGAGTGTAGTGATAGGACAAGGAGTAATGGCTTTAAACTAAATGAGGGTAGATTTAGATTAGATATAAGGAAGAAATCCTTTACTCAGAGACTGGTGAGGCACTGGAACTGGTTGCCCAGTGAAGTTGTGGATGCCCCATCCCTGGAGGTGTTCAGGGTCAGTTTGGATGGGGCCCTTGCCAACCTGATCTAGTGGGTGACATCCCTGCCTATGATAGAATGGTTGGAAGTAGATGACCTTTAAGGTCCCTTTCAACTCAAGCCATTCTATAACTCTGTGATGATCCTATGGTTATCCGGAAAGACAGAAATAATTAAATTGTCCAGATGTTCCTAGATGCACAGCTGCTACACATGAAAGGAGAAACAAACCTTGCAAAAAAGGAGTAGACAGAATATATGAAAGCATTATATCACACATGCAATTCACATGATCCTCAGGAAACTAGTAGTACCACTACGAACCTTTTAAAACCCTCCTTTTCAAACAGACTAGTGACATATGACTTTCAGATCTTAAGTAGAAAAGAAAAACTTTGTCTTTTATGTAACAAAGCAAGAAGCACACACTGTTGGTGTTTAAATTTCAGCAACAAAAAACAGTTCTTTTATTTTTTTAATCATTTTCATTTTATACGATCTCATAAGATTACTATTTCTGTAGGAAAGTCAGGGGATGTTTTAGCAATAGAATATCTTAGTGTCCCAGGCACACTGTCATAATACAAATTCTAGGCACACACTGACAGTATTGTAAGTCTTAGACATAATTAATACACACACTACTGAAATGTGACAGATACTCATGTAGGCCAGCGTTTCTCAGCCTCATTTGGTTGAGCCATCATAAAAAGTTCCCAAACCCTTATATTCTTAATTTTAAAGCAAACATTTTGCATTTACTTAGGTATTTTTATGCAATTTGAGCTAGCATTTTAGGCAGATTATAGAAATGACCTGACCTTGAATGGTGTAGATATTTAAGGAATAATAAAGCAGATTTTGTCTTCGACTAACAAAACATCACACCTATTACTTTGCATAACCCAAATGATTCTTTTGAATCAAGAGGCTGCATTGGGCAAAGTCAAAAGGTCACCAGTTGGGTACATTAGAAAGTACCTACCTAGGCTATGTATTTACAGTGCATCCCTTGTGTAGCCTTCTCCATTTATCCATCCACAAAACACAAAAAGAATAACCTGTTTTATTCTGACCCATGTTTTTCACAACTGTGCTTTATTTTACTGGGTTCGAACTTTACTTCCACAAGCTAAGTGCACATTTATGCTAACATGAATCGACATCACTCTTCTTTCTTCTTCTAAGACACTTTTAATCTTTTACTTGACAACAGACAATTGTCAAATAATAGAATGGCAAGCTTGAAAAGGGCAAGAACTAAAAGCTTTTTCGGCAACTCACAATCAAATAGCATAACTGGTGATCTGGCAACAAAAGACATCACATAAATTCACCCAAAATAGCAATAACTCAATTTAACAAAAAATCAGTCCTATTGATCGTCCCAATTTACCTGTTGTGGAAGTTCGCTGATTAGGTACTGAGCAAATTTTTGCAATTGGTCTCTTTGTAGCCGAGACAAGGACTCAGAAACAGGTGCTCGTAAGCATACCGCAGATGCCTGAAGAAAGAAAAGGAGATATAAACTGTCATTACCAGGTCAGACATAATGAACCTGCGCCCAGCGAGCAGATAAAGTGTCATGAACAGTGGCCATGTTGATGCATATCATGCTTGGCTTTGGCAGACAATTCTTCCCCCCTGTAATTATGTGGAGTGTTGCAGATAAGATGCAAATAAGCTGTCTAAGTTTTATCAAAACTGTTTTTAAGAGTTTCTTGTCAAGGAAACTGCTTTAACAGCTGTGCTTAAGATCTGTTGTTGCTAGCAATTGCACAAATACTGGCAGGGATTTCACAAACAAACCTCTAAAATAGGACATTATTCTTTAAGCTTCTGGCAAAGCAACCGGCTCTGTAGGAGACCGTTTCACAGAATCACAACTGCCTCATTTATCTCATTTGAGATTTTGACTTCAATCTCAAAATCACTCCTTCTCAATATCTTAAAACAATAGATCATAAAATGAATACTAGTTTCTTAACCTTTTTCGATATACAGAAAAAAAGTACCCAAATGAAACACACATAAAATTTAAGCTGGAATCAGGAGAGAGCACTTCGGTAATAAAGATGCTTCTGATATTGATTTGTCTACCCAGAGCAATATCCCTTGGCTTGTATCTCACTAGTGTCAGCAGTCAGAATACACAAACATGAAAATGATTTCACTGTCACTTTCAGGTGGAAGAAAGGATCAGGGGAAAGGGTGATTTCCGTCTTACAAAGGATCCAAACTTTCTGAACATGAATAGTGTAATTTAGAATTTGTTTCCTATCCTCACTTTTAATATCTACTTTTTATAATGGAAGTCTTTCAAAGCAGAACCTATTTTTTTGCCAATTCTCCTGCTCTAAGTACAAAAAGTATACTGATATTTGAATGAGACTACATCTGAGTATTAATTTAATCCTATTATGATTGTCCAGTGTGAAATGTAAACAAGCTTCAGGAGGTTATCAGCACTCATTTAAGAATCTGGAATTAATCATAAATAACCATGTTAGCTATAAAAGGTTCCGTAACAGCAGAGAAGCTTCTGTTTCCTTCAATCAACCAAGCTTAATCCTTCCTTAAGATATATTTCTCATTGCTTCCTAAAGACTGAAGAAATAAATCTGCATACAAGTCTGAACCCTCAACTTCTGTGTCTCAGGTCGATTCCACCTGTTTTCACCTGGAGTCCCTGGGCAAGAAGTACCCATTTTTCACTCTATGCAAGGCCATGCAGAATGCTAGCAGTCAAGTAAAATTATCAACGTACTGTTTGAAATCTACAAGCAAAAATGACACTTATCTGTCTCACTATGTGTATAAGTGAACTGGTGGACATAAAGGCCAACTGTGATCAAAATGACTTCTTATGCACTCTCAGTGATCAAACAACCTCAAGAAAGAGCTTTCAAATCCCACATTTCCCAAGACTTTTAATAAAAGATTAAGTATTGGCGACCTTCCACTTCTGCAGACTGAAGAAAGAATGAGTAATTTTTGCATTGAAATGAGAAACAGGAAGGGTCCAAAAAGGACTCTGCATCTACTCTTAGCAATTTGTACATTATCAAAGGACATTCTGCAGTTTAGAGTCTCAGTCAATTCACACTGCAGACTGCAACTGTGAGTGCACATTTGCACAATCTGTAACCAAAAGGAGTGCCAAAACCAATTTCCCTAAAGACAGTGCATGCTGCATAAAACGGTAATGACAAGAGACTCAGAGAAGAAGATACCTAGGGGAGAGTAGAAGTGTATTTAAAGGCCTACATTGTGTATCCGGAAGAGGCAGAGCGCCACGACGTGAGCACACCACTTGGCCCCAGCTCCGCAGGTACAACTGCATGACGTGATCCTGCATCGGTCAAACATCACTGCCACGTTGTATGCACCTTTGGGTGGCACCATCTGTGGGGGTACCACAGTGGCACTCAGATGGAAACCTGTTAAAATTCAAAAGTCAAAAGTTACTATACTGGTGCCTGGAAGACATATTCAGATAGCATGGAAATTTAGGTATGTGGCATTTAAACAGCAAAACTCTATGTCTAGCAATGACACCTACAAGTTAGTCTCTAGCACTCCTTTCTTCCCAATCAGCTGTGTATTAGCAGAAAAGCAAAACACATTGTAAAAGGTTTTAAATTACCAGATTTTAATATATTAATTTATATTTTACAAAGACAAGCAGGACCGGATAAAGCTAACACTGAAAAGTGGGACTTTTTGATCACAGGGTCAAAGTCAGACTACACATATTTTAGGCGTGATTACCACGTTTATGAACTCTAGCAATAATGCAAAAGAACAGGTTAGGTGGCTTCTTCAGAATTAGTTCCCACTCTATTAATTTTCACGATTCTGCAGTGAACTAAAGAAGGCAGCACTTATACCTGAACACTTACTGTCAAGTTGTGGCTTCACAGGCTACCAATTTCTCACAAATTACATACCTACTTGAAATTTTGCAAAACCCCACTTTTGTAAACCCTGCACCCAGAAAACATACAAACAACACTTGCTTAGACTAAAATACCAAAAAAGGAAAATTTCAAAAATAACACTTAAAAGAATCCAGCCTCATTCATTTGTGATCAAACACACAAATTATGAATCTCATCTCAGGCAGGATAATAAAACACTTTAACAAGACTTGGCTTCATATAACCTCATGTACAGTGCATACCAGTGGTACTCAAAACGAGGCTTCCTCTGCAGATATGATTATCCAAAGGCACACGTATTACAAGCAGGAAAAGGCCATCAGGAGAATGAATCTCCTGTTTGTCTTTAAGGTTCCAATCACCAGTTCATCATCATTTATAGCAATGAATATCAGCCTCAAAACCTTTTCACCAGTCTTAAATTCAGTTTTAATGCAGCACGGAAAGCACAAAGCGTATCAAAGCCGCAACCAAAATTCAGTCCAACAATCTACTTTAAGTGAAAAAAATACGGCTTGTGACAAATGATTCAAACAGTTTCTCCATCACCAGCACAGGCAAGTACATTATCAACCCACACTACTGAACTTTTATTACGATATTGCGAGAAAATTACAGTAACAGTGTTCATGCACATGACCTACTAAATCTCATTTAAAACAATGTGCAGTATTTCCTCCTCAAAATACAATCCCCATGCCAACACAAACTTGCTCTTACCTTACTTAACCTTTCTATTTCTCTTGTTCACCAGTATTAAAATCCTCTTCCTGATGTGGGTGATTATTTTGATTAGTACACATAATGCCACCCAAATTCTTCAGCCATTTTAGCAATTGGAACAGAATCAAAACAAAAGAAGGCATTCACCACAAAATTACTGCACTGCTTATTACTAGCTACAGTTCTATTTTGTATTCTACACTTGGATAATAGAACCCAAACAGTTCAGCTAGTCCTTCTGGTATACTAGAAGCATCTCAGACTAATGCCAAAATGCCCTAATTTTCACAAAAGCAAATTAAGCACTTCACAAATTGTAATTGCAGCAATTCTATTTCACCAAGAAAAATAAGTATTCTAAAGGTGTTAGAGAAGAGTGGGTCACAGCTATGCACTCTCCTCAAGCTCCTACCGTGATATTTTTATTTGCATATGAAGACAGCTAACTGATTAAAGGCAAAGAGGGAAGAATTAGTATAAAGAGAGACAAAGAAAACTTCAGGGCTTCAGCATGACCTATCACAAGCTTCAACTCAAACTGTAGCTTAATGAACATGTCTGCCACCGGCAATGCCAATTCCAGCAGATCCATCTGATTCCTTTGCACTGCCATCTTGCTGTACTGAACAACTGCTTGGGGGATGGCACAGGAAACTAATACCACAATTCAGTTCACTGCACAGCTTATAAAAGTCTGAACCTGCAGAGACTGAAACGGTGGCAGTGAGGGAGACCATTCTGGACTCCCTACCCCAAAACTCCTGTTTAAAGAAATGGCCATCAAACTGTACTTTTTTACAGTCAAACTGCAACTATTTGCAGATCGCAGACTTGCCTGCTTAAACACGAAGACAAGAATCATGCTCACTGC
Source organism: Netta rufina (assembly GCF_964035555.1). NCBI lineage: Eukaryota > Metazoa > Chordata > Aves > Anseriformes > Anatidae > Netta > Netta rufina. Next base: position 16,376,946 of record NC_140130.1, read on the forward strand.
ACCATGCACTTACTGACCCAGTTACCCCAAGGAGGTCACAAGGCCAAGGAGTGTTCTTCCCTCCCATTCACCCCCTGCACTCTCTATCTGGTACCAGCTTATCTACTCCATGCATAGCCGTACATTTTTAAAAACTGTCTAAATGTACCAGTAGCACTCATTCTACAACTGCACGTAGCCCACCAAAAAAAAAAAAAAAAAAAAAAAAAAAAAAGATGTATTTATTTCTATTCTTAGCTAGCTCCGCTCCAGGAGACCTCACAAACGGGCTGCAGGCCAGAGGAATCGCTTTGTCACGAGTCTCACTACCATTTTTTTTAATTCTCTGCACAAAGCAAGATTAGCGCTTCTGTGAAAGCATTTAGGCTTCTACACATAAAGTGCATCTTAGACTTCTTACAGCCACAACATTTACTACTTATAGAATCATTTGGGTTGGAAAAGATCTCTGAGATCAAGTCCAACAGTTAACCTATGCCTAGACCAAATTTGTCAAGCAGCCAGTACCAGCACTTCAGAAGATATTCGGCTAGGATGCACTACACAACATGCCGGGAGCAATCTACTGCACTCATGAAGCAGGTCTTAGCACAGTGAAGAGGTAGCAGCATACTGTCGTCCGTGATATTCAATTAAGACACATGGTTTGATCAAACAGAAAAGATAAAAAAAAAATCAGCTGCTACCCAGACTAGGTCCCATGAAACACAGATGCTTTTTATTTGCTCCCCAGCTCCCTGGGCTGGAGCTGCAGCCCGTGGAGAGAATCATAGAATAGAATATCCTAAGTTGGAAGGGACCTATAAGGATCATCAAGTCCAACTCCTGGCACCACAGCCCACAAAGGAGCAGGGGATCTGATGGGAGTTGTTAAATAGACAGTTCTATGGGAGCTGAGGAGACCCTTTCTTGAGCAATCTGTTCCCAAAAGACAGACCCCATGGTATGGACCCATACTAGAGCAGCTCTTGAAGAGCTACAGCTTGTGGGAAGCCGACATAAGATCTGTTTGGGAAGGACAGCATCCTGTGCGAGGGACCCCACGCTAGAACAGGGGCCAAGAGTGACCCTGAAGGAGCAGCAGATGAAGTGTTATGGACTGCTTGGGATAGGAGATAGAAGGGGGTAGATATGGAGGGAAGGTGTTTTTAGTTTGCTTTTAGTTATTGCCTATTAAGAATTATCTCCTTACACGTAGTCTGTTTTGCCTGTGACAGTAATTGGTGAGCAATCTCCCTGTCTTTATCACAGCCCTTGAGCCTTCTCCTATCGTATTTTCTCCCTGTCTTCCTTTGAGGAGCGGTAGCAAGAGAGCAGTTGTGGTGAAGATTAGCTGCCCATCAGAGTGAAACCACCACAGAGAGAAGAGCACAAAGCACATTTCAACCTTTGTCCAACTGATCATAACATCACAATACACTGCTGACTCCCCCCAAAATCAAATCCCCTCTCAAATGGTTGCTTCATTTCCTACATTTATTTTCATGTTTGTCCATATATGAAATTCAAACTGCAACCACACACTGTAAAATCATTTACAGTAAACAAGTGAACTGACATCCACCCCACATGTACTGCCTCTCTTCTGAGCTGCTATTCAGAGAAAAAAATCCTTCCTTAGACAAAGTTCCTCTCCAAAGGAGGAAACAATGCTACTATTTAAACAAAGTTACTTCCTTCCCTTCCACATACAATCCTTTGTTAAGAAGTTCAGTTGCTGTATGCGTGGTCAAGAAGTTCCTCCCTTGTGTTGTTCACCACCCCCTCTTTTTCCTACTCCTTTCCTCCTCCCCCAAGCATAGGTTTTGAACTAACATTCCCAGACTTTGTTTATTTAAGTTTTTCTATACCTCCTTTCAATTTTAATTTATTACTGAAACAGGTTTTAAACACAGTCTTAGCATTGTGTATTAAATATTTTGCTCTTTTCCACTATTGAAGTCCCAGGAATTACTGAATTTCTGCCAGTTTCATTGTTAAGTCATTTTGTCTCAAACAGTTATCCTCCTGAAGTTCAGCCTTAAAGGCCTCTTGCAGCATCTCAGTCCTGACATCGAAGGTCTATGTAGGCAAAATTCAATTTTATTCTATTCAGCTCAGTTTTGTTGATGATCCAAAATTACTACCTGGTCTTACTGACAACTTCAATATACCTGATGTATGAGAAAGTACTTCGCTTCTATTCCCAAGATGCCTGCTATCATTATTAGAGTTGCCCATTTCACATAACTCCTTCCTGTCTTACAGCTGTCACTAGAAAAACTAACTCAACATTATTCCTCACTTCAACAGATTTCATGAAAAATCCAGAGTCCAGTTCCTTGTTTAAGATAAAATTAGTTTTCATAACTGTAAAATGTAAAATGAGCAAGGTAAGTGAGAAGGGATAAAACTCACTATCCAGCAACAGGGTTTTCCTTCTGCCTTAGTACTACAAGAGTAGCTGTATTATAAATACAATTCTTTTGCTATAAGAATAATATTTAAGACTTGTGAACTTCACCTCTGCCATACATACATGTTAGGCAAGGCATTAATTGGATCAGACTACCAGAAAGCCAAGTTCCCTTTATTAATGAGAAATTTAAGCATTATGGAGACAAAAGCATTCTATAAAGTTTTTCCCAAAATGCTGAGGCAGATTAAGGATCTAATTTGTAGGACATTTCTGTCTTTTCACTCAATTTTACAGTTGAGTTGATTGATACTGAAATAAACATACTATTTAGCTCAACACATTACAAAAATACACGTAAGCACTGGGTCTAGGATACCAAAAAAGCTAGTTTTGAGACATGGTCATATCACTGGAGATATGGTTTGGGGAATCTGAAATGTATTGAGACATGAAACTGTAGAGTTCTTACCTATCTGGAGAGGGTCTTTGACTGCCCTCACCCGGAAAAGCTGTTCCCCTCGCTGGAACTCATCTGCACTGCCATTTGCCAAACATGAGTACAACCTGTAAGAGATAAACATAACATATAAGATCATCTGTTTTTGAGAAGCTTCACATTGCATTCACTTTTGCATTTCTAACTTAGCTTTCAACAAATACTTGCTATCTTCATCTTTAAGGTGAAATCTAGCTTTTTTTCTGCCATTTCTCTATTACACTTCAACCATAAAAACCATTAGTCTCTTCCTAACTGGGTTTGCATACAGCCACTGACATTTCTAGTAATTTCAACCTAAAGACTCTGGAATACAAATACATTCACAACCTAAAATCACTTCAGGGTCCAATGTTAGCAAGCAAAAGTAAAATTCCTACTTCTGGATGAGTTACCCACATGATCATCTGAGATTTTTACACCTGTGCTCATCAGAATAATGAGCATGTACAACCAACACCTGGCTTACTCTAGTCCATCACAGGTGATCTTTATAATTCTTTACGTATCAGCACTTCTGACACCACCTCCCTCACCTGATACCAGAGTGTTAGACACAAGAATCTAAGAATTATCAGGATGATTCTTTCTAAAAGACAGTAATACCATACTTTCCCACAAAATTATGGATGCACATTTACACAGGTAGGCATCCTATAGTTGTTAAAAAAAAAAAAAAAAAAAAAAAAAAAAGCTTCAGAAAGATACATTGCTAAAAGATCTAATAACGGAGTTTTTTGACTACATGCTCAACCAATTTATGTGGAAACATACGAAATATGATCATCTCCCTGGCTATATTCACTCTTACCACTGATGTACTCAGCAAATTCCTATTCTCCTACTTACACCAATAAAAAGCTTGCACAGCCTGTTGAGATAGCCTTCCCCAATCATTTCTGAGTTCAGTTAAGTTCTAATTCAAGAAACAGATTCAAACTGGACAGAACACTACATAAGACTTATGAAAGGACAAAACTTTACAAACAGGTTTTTGTCAGCAAACTAAAGTGTGCATTTACACTGCTATCATTTACACACAGAACACACACATGTATGTTTTCTTCCTGGGAAACATGCAGAGCAGCTCACCCCACAGTGAAATTCCGTATCATGGCATATTCCACATTAACCCATCCACATTTTACAAAATGCACATATCAACAGCAGGAGCAGTGGTCATACAGGACATTAAATGGACAGTAATTCTCTAGTGAAGAGAATTTTTCCATAAGACAATGAAGCAGAAACAGTATGCATTACCTAATATCTTCCTCATTTTCAGGGAAACTCCAGAAGGCGATCCGAAGCTGCAGTTGCTCAGGCACTGGAGGATAAACTTTCTCCACGACCTCGAATGGAATGTGAAATGCAACCTGCTTTGCAGACAGTTCCACCAATGGGATCACCAGCCCATCTGGCAAGACAAGAAACAAAATGCAATTAACCATTGAAGGAACTGAACTCAAGAGAGGCTAAAGAGATCAGAGCAGGCAGCTCTTCCACTTCCTCTCTTATCTCACCAAAGACCAATTTTGATAATACAGTAAAATGCAGCATAGAAGTTTTCTGAAGAACTGCCTGCCAACTTTATGTTTGTTTTCAGCCCCTACAAGGCATAGGTAGGAACACACTGATGAATATCCAGTCCTTCATCAGGACAGCTGCACTAGCCTATATAGTGGATGTTGGTAACTCTAACTTTGTCTCCTGACAAAGCTAAAACCATTTAGTAAGACTTGTGGTAAGCAAATACTTAACATATTTTACAATATGGCAGCCAACATCCTGTGAACACCACATGATTACACAGAGAAGAATTAGTACAATGTATATGCACAAGAGAGCAATGGATTGTCCGGGAACCTTAGTGTTGACTTTTTGGTTACGTCCAGGATTTTGCAATTTGCAAGGCTTTCATTTAAAACAGAATTTTTGTTTTCACCCCTCTCCTCTACCTTTCTTCTATCTGTCTTTATATTTCAAGTTCTTTACAAAAGCAACTGGGAATTCACATTTGTAGACTGCTGACTACAGTGAACTTCTGAGGATCTTAACCAAGGGCATAAGAGCCTTCTATAAACAAAATTCATCACGTTCTTTCTACCAAATTACTTTTTACATTTTTAAGCACAGATAAATATTTCTTATCATGAGGCTAAGGGAACCCTATGTTTCTGCTTTGCTCTGAGCTACATTACACTCCATAATGAAACACCAGGCTTATGTTCATAGAATCATAGAGTATCCTAAGTTGGCAGGGAGCCACAAGGATCACGGAGTCCACTTCCTGGCTCTACACAGCACTACCCAAAAATCAAACCACGTGTGTGAGAGCAATGTCCAAACTCTGCTTGAATTCTGTCAGGCTCGGTGCCATGACCTGGGGAGCCAACTAGGAAAGGGACCCCCCCAGATGTGTTGCTTGTTAACAGAGAGGGTCTGGTGAAGTGGCGATTGGCGGCCAACTTGTGCACAGTCACCATGCGGTGGTTGAGTTTAAAATCTACCCTGGGGAGCCTGTCCCAGTGCCCGACCACCCTCTGGGTGCAGAACCTTTCCCCAACACCCTGCCTGACCCTCCCCTGTCCCAGCTCCATGCCGTTCCCTTGGGTCCTGTCACTGTCCCCAGAGAGCAGAGCTCAGCGCCTGCCCCTCCGCTCCCCTCGTGAGGGAGCTGCAGGCCGCCATGAGGCCTCCCCTCAACCTGCTCTGCTCGGGGCTGAACAAACCAAGGGCCCTCAGCCGCTCCTCACACGTCTTGCCCTCTAGGTACTAGATGGGTAACCTTATTTTAAAGGAAATGAAGAAACTTGAAGGAAATTTAGTTCATTAAACAGGACTTTTCCCCTCATGAACACGTGTTGGCTGTGACCAATGACCGCATTGTCTTTCAGGCATTTTTTAGTAACTACCAGAATAACTTTCTCCATAACTTTACCAGGAACAGAAGTGATACTGACAGGCCTGTAATCATTAGGGTCTTCTTTCATGCCCTTCTTGTAAACTGGAACAATGTTTGCCAGCTTCCAGTTGACTGGGACCTCTCCAGATTCCCAAGACTCAGTAACATCAGCCAGCTCTCCGAATAAGCTGATATGAGACCTATCGGGCCCCATATACTCACGTGCACCCACCTAGAGCAGCAAATTCCGCAGAAGTTTAGTGTTGCCTGCGAGTTTACTGTTCCCATAGTCATGGTCCTCCAGCTCAGGGCTCTGCCTCCTATCACCACAGGTGTTAAACTCAACCACCGCATGGTGACTGTGCACAAGATGGCCGCCAACCGCCCCTTCACCAGACCCTCTCTGTTAACAAGCGGCACATTTGGGGGGGCCCCTTTCCTAGTCGGCTCCCTCAGTACCTGTACCAAGAAGCTATCACCAAGGTGTTTTAGCAATCTCCTGGGCCTGTTTTTATCATATCTGTGGGATATTCCCAGTTCACATCTGGCCAGTTAAAATCATCCATAAGAACAAGGGTGCTAAATCTAGAGGTATCTCATCTCTTAGTTCCTTTATGATTAATTTATTGGCATCATCCTGGCTGGGTGGCCTACAGAAGACTCCCACAACAACATCCACTTTATTTGCTTGTCCCTTAATCCTTTTCCACAGGCTTTCAACCACGCCACTGCCAGCAGCAAGCCCCTCCATTACACGCGGCGCCAACCCATGCCTCGCCTGCCCTGCCTGTCACTTCAGAAAGGCCTGTAACCATGCATCCTCACACACCAGTCACAGCACTCTTCTAAGTTTTGCTTATGCCAATAACATCACAGCTCTCCATGCAAGGACCCCACTGCTTTACTGAGATCACCTCCTGTCCCACAGCAGCCTTGGTTCCCTGGCTTCCTGACCCTGTTGCCAAAAGCCTAATTAATAGAGTTTCAGGCATTCAGTGTTACATCTCTTCACCTCCCTAACCAGCTTCTTACCCACCCTTAGAAGCCAGCATGTAAACCAATCAGTCCCTCAGCTTCCCCTCTCCACTGGCCTCCATGCAACATATCCAGGGAGAGCTGCAGCCCTGATGTCGGCAATGCTTTCTCACCCACTGCCCAGAGATGCCCTCCAGTCAGAGCAGCTGCGAACAAGAGAGGAAGGGAGAGGGCTTTGAAAATGCATGCACGCAGCAAAACAGCCAGCATCTCCCCCAGTACTGAACAGACCTGTCAAACAGTAGGATTACATAAATATGGAAAGAACATACAGTTTGCAAAAATCCACTTTTTTGACTTTTTGGTTGCAGTGAAATTGGATTCATTAGGCAGCATTCCCTTCTCACAGATAGAGTCTTTTACCTTCACAGCATTATTTCTCCATTGCCTGTGTTTTTTATTCTACATTCTATATGGAGCCTCTATTTTTTTCTGTAATCCCATCCACAAATGTGAGAGCAGCAGAATGTAAAATGAACAGTGATGGTAAAGTGGATTTTCCTTTTCTTTACAGCAAGGAGATAAAAAAGATCTGGTGGACAAGTCTTCTCATTTCCACTTTTGACAGCCAATGCACATCAGTAAAAATAATCACTATTTTTAATTAGTACAACACAATCATCTTAAATATCATTGTTGTTACTGCAGCAGTAGTAGATACAACAGAAGGTGCAAACTGAGGCACATTAATCCTTGAAATAACTCTGAGCAATGAAAGGAGAGGTAGTTTTTGTGGGTTTAACCACACTTTTTGTATAGAGGCACTTTATCCAAGTCTTTCATTACACAGTACTAAAAAAGAGGTAACGCCTACGTGACCTCTATCCACAAAGGTATAACAATTGAAAAAAAAAGACTTCAGTATCAGGTGAAATGTCTGTGCATTTTTTCAAAGAACTGTATGACTACAAGTGGATGGTATTCCTTTTTACAGCTATTTGCTGCGGGTTGTGAAGGTCAGATTAGAAATGCTAAAGTCAGACTGGGTTGACAGAAAAACAGCAAAGCAAAAGCATTCTGCTTATTATTCTATCAGTATGCCTTAAAATACTCATGCCTAAAAATACTTTTCTTTATAGTTGCAATAGACTACTGCATACAATCAGTTACTAGGTCTCAGTAGTGCTAGCAGAGGAATAGTAGTACTAGGAGCACTAGTACGATCACTGCAATTACCCTCCACTCACTTCATTACACAGTATGACTGTTTTCTTTCAATCTAAACTAGCTCAAGAAAAATACTTTGACATTACCCCTCCTGAAAAAATATCTGTATTCCAAGTGGGAAAGAGAGATTGCTACTACACATAAGAAACACGTGCTTTCTGATGTATCAGACAACTTTGTAGCCCCTTATCTAACAATTTTCAGGACCTTTCTGTCAATAGAGCAGTAGTACTCAACCTCATCAGGAGAACCCCACAGTGATTTCTTGCTGCTGCACGCTATGTCCATTCCCTGCCCACAGGGTACCTCACCCCAAAAAGGGAAGTCAAGAGTGAATAACCATCATTAGAGCAATTTATGTACTACATAGTGTACTTACAACTCTCATCTTTTCTCAAGTGCTTTTCAGACACCAGCAGGGAGTAGGCTGGACAAATAGTCCTGACACCAGCAGGACCCTACTTCCAGCTGCCACTTTTCCCCACAGATCCCTGCCTCCCTCTCACAATCACATTATATATTAGCAAAAGGCTCCTTTGGACAAAATAACTTCCCAGGAAACACTGTAGCCAGCGTCCCCTGTTCTTCTGCATCATCTACCAAGATTTCATACTATGAGAAGAAATTGCAGCTTTATTGAGGAAGATGACTCACTTCAGCAGTGTTGTGTCAGCTCACAAAGTTATATGGCTGCAAAACCCCTTGCCATGGTAGTCTTAAATTGATCACGGATGACAATGACTTCGGGACAAAAAAAATCCACTTTAACTGTATGGAAGTCAGCCCTATTTGAGGAATCCGTTGAATTTACTCTGTAAGAAAGATACTGGGGGTGGTACCAGGCATCCCGGCACTAGTAGCACATGACTTTTAGAGCTTTTCTCTTCCTTGTCAAACACTTGTGCTACATTAAGTGAAATGGACAAGTGGGAAAAGAAGACAGAGTATAGGAAATACAACAACTTAAGAGTTGTGTGTGAAAATACAGAATATTGAAGCACTTTGGAATAAGTCATAATGCTGGAGTATAACGATTTATAAACATGGCAGAGAATGGATATGAAATAAAATATTTTAGAGTGCTATGATGGATAGACTCAGTCAAAAACAGTAAGACCAAAACAGATGAAACAATGTAGGCTAAACCAGATGCCAAACACACTTAAGTATTAATCTTTTAGAAACCTAATCAGGAAGAAAAACTCAGATGCTGTCATGGAAATCAACACTGGTGGGAAAAGAAATAAAAAAGAATTGAAACGTAAGCAAGCCCCTTTTCTTCTAATGATGGCCTTGCGTATGACCAAAGAATTAAACAATATGCTTTGGGAGGTGAAGATCATGATTTTCACAGAAGAGTCAATGGACCAGACAACAAGAGACCTCCTCATCTGCTCCAGTGCAAGTCAGCCCATGACTTTAACAGATTTACACAGTGAACTATGGTAACCAGTTCACTTTGCATTGACCTCAGCTTTGTCAGCTGTTCTGTGTCAGTAGTAATCTGCAGAAGACAGCAGTCAACTAACCATCATAATGTTGCTTCAGTGTGCATTCAGACATTCAGAGCACACAGCTTAGACCTCTTCAGAAAAAGGTGAAAGCAGTAACACCTGTTGGGGAAAAATAATCTGAAAAGCAATAGTCTTATATGTAAGGCCATGAATCTGTCTAAAATGGTTAATTTTCTATAAGGAAAAGAGCCATGGAGAACAAAGGGTAGAAGATAACTGAAAAGTAGAAAATAAATTTTTAATGATAGTTTAAGAATAGACGAATTCACAGTAGCTAAGCTGGCACATACTGTGACTACTAAAATTGCAATGTTAAACTGCCCTAAGTTTTGAGGGGGTAGTCCCTAAGGTGAGAGAGACACTTACCTAGCACACGATTAGGCTTCCTGTGAAGTCAGCTGGACAGCCCCAGCTAAGTGCTTAAATTAGACTCTGAATACTTTGAGTCCTAAACAAAACGTTTTCCAAAAGTTTATCTCTAGATACACACATCTACTACTGGCGAATTCACACCTGCTTGTATCAAAAGGTACTATCAGTAAGACAGACAAAAGGTACTCTCAAGTACTACATAAATACATTTTGGGCAAGAACAAAAAATTAAAGTCTGCTAGCAAAGAAAAGGAGAAAGCATGCATTCAGAATGCAATGATAAAGACAGCAAAGAAGATTGCAAACAGTGTAAAAAACGATACAGTAATGAAATCAAAGATGTAATGGAACATTGACACATTTGAACGATAAATCTATCTGAGGGAGAAGACTATTTTAAACTGTGAAGCACAATAGCAAGAATCTCGGCTTCCTCTTGGGAAGCAGACATGATTGCCCAACCAGAACAAAGGAAACTCTTCAAGTCTTGGAAACATAAGCAACCCTCATCAGTTCTGACCTACACATTAAATGACTAGCAAAACCCAAAGTCCAGGTCTAGAAAAGAACTTGTGAGATCATCTAATCTGTACATCCTACCTGAGAGGCAGGACCAAACACATCTAAACCATTCTGAATAAATCACGTCCCATCCATCTATTGTCATGTGAAACATGAGAACCATCCCACACTTTTTGCTACTGTTTCATGTGAATTGCAGGTTTGATTCTTATCACAGTTTTCTAATAGCTATTATTATTCCTGCAGGCACAATAACAGTAACAGTAAAACCAACAACAAAACACACAACAAACCAAACCAAACCCAGCCCCCAAACAGCTAATACAAGCTATTCACACACGCATGCATTTTCAGCAGTGGAAGCAAATTCTGTACCAGCAGGACTTACTGACATAGGTGTGCTACATTGCTTAACCTTTCCTAGTATAGGCAAGGCTGCAGGAATTGCAGCCAACACTTTTTCATAAAAACAGATCATGTTCCAACTAAGCTATGTTTTCTTCAGTACAATAATAGAGTTTGCATGACAGACAAGGAGAGGGAGAAGAAACTGCTTGAATAATCAGCAAAATAGGGCCAAAGAGAATACAAAAGAGTTATCAAATGGAACTGAAACAAATCCAACTTGGCCAAGCACGGAATGTTTTGTTATCTAATTACATTATTTCCATTGGGTTACTTTCAGTTGACACATGACCCTAAAAATAAACTATACGTACAAGTGAATAAATACAAATGCAAGTGAACAAATCTCTAAGTATGACATAAGACAGTGCACAGACAAGACTCACTGTCTTTTTACATATACCTTAAAGAAAATGGGGTGGCATTTCTTAGCAGAACAAGTAAACTACATTGTACGACATCTTAGGCTGCATTATCTTTTGACAGATCAGTCTACAGCTTGATTTTATAGCTATCCCTAGCCCACATCTCACATTTCCTCTCACCTCTACCATTGGCCTCAGTCCAAAATGTAACACAGTGGAGCAAAGTAATCCAACTATAGATAGAACAAGGCGATGGGGGAAATGAAGTGAGGCACTTCTGTTATCAAAAGAGAAAATGAGAAGAACAGAAAAACTAACAGAAAAAACAGAGTGCAATCTTGACTGGTGAAGGAGGTGTGTGCGGGCCCATTATAAAACTTGTTTTACAAACCTCATTTTTTTTTAAATGGTAAATATTACATTCCTTTTTACAGGGTTTGCCATGTAGAAAGATAAATCTGCCACTGTGGAATGCCACTTAGGCATTTAACTAAAATAAATCAAGCAGAAATGCACATTAGTAAAGTGCCCCTTGACTTAAGGCAGCGACATAGTCTCTCTTACACCCCTTGAAACCAAAAAAAGTGCTGAGAACTCTCAAATACAGGCCAACAGAGCAAGCCTTGCATTTACCTATAACATACCTAAAACAAACCTCTTCAAAAATGTTTGGTTTCTTACTGTTTTCTGTACATTTCTTTCCAAAATTCTGCTGTTTGTTTTACTTTAATCTCCATTTTTCCTTTCTAAAAATTTATTCTTGGTGTTGATATCTTTAAGAAGTACATGCGAAGTCAATATATTCCTTTCTGTCTCCAACTTTGCAACAAACATCAAAAAACTCTGCCTTTGTCTTTAACTCTGTAATACTCTAAGGTGAATGCTTTGAATGCACAATTTCCCAAGGTGAACACTGCAGAATGAAACATGACCACTGGAATTAAAAATTTCTCTTCATTTTGAATAAAGATTAGACCCAAACTATTTAGGCTATTACTTATACTTCTTTCCTTATTATTCTTCCATTTTGCCAGATAATCAACACCCTACAAAAAGCAGGATATATGTTTTTTTTTTTAAATAATCAAAATTCACCTCTGAACTGAGGATAAAACACAGGGTACATTGCAAATGCCTGAAAACAGGGTATATTCTCTTCCTTCAAAAGCATTTCTCATCCAAAGCTCCTTCCACAAGGCCCAGTTACTTTAGTTCTCTTTCCAAAGAAAAGGCATTCAGGTAGGAGCAGAACAATCTCAACGAGTAACAAACACACCACCACCACCACTCAGTTTTCTGTCACATTAACATTGTGCCCAAGCAGATCCCAACCCTATAAAGTCATCAGAAAGGGAAGATCAGAAGTGTTGAACTAATGTACTCGCAATCCACGGAAGCAGTAGGGATGCATTTCTGTCAGCTTGCTGGTTTGTGGCTTTCAAGCACACACTTGTGAGACACGAAGCCAATACCTGTCCTGTACAACGTCCCAAACTTCAGGTCACACTATTAGAAAATACAGCACATCCATAATACGGTAGTACAGCACACATACAAATGGTGGAATATTAAGAGCATCCTGGAATAGTCTTGGGATAATGATCTTTGGCGTAAATTACCTAAGCACCGTTAAATGGAAGCTTCATGACACAGTCACAAATGTAGCAGCTATGTTTCCAAAGGCATAAAGGAAGAGTTCTTCTCCATCAGAGCTGAAGAGGTATTGCAGCCACTCTACTCTTTGCCAGAAAGACTTTGTGAAATATGAAATATTCGCCCACAACTACCAAGCTCCAAAAAAAGACACTAAATATTTACAACACGATGCAATCAAAACAGCTAATAGTTTTAAACATATAGAAGAGAGAGAGGTAACAAATAAGCATTTGAAACAATAGCATTATTCACCTTTAAAAACCTATGCCAAAATGTGCCCAAGCTGGGGGAGGGAGGATTTAAGATAAAAGAGTTTAAACTAAATTGAACCGCTTGAGAAAATTTCATTGTAAAGGCTCAGAGGCAAACTGCTGGAGCAGCTATAAAGCTGTAATATGTAGTAAAGGAAAGATTAGCTAGACCTGTGCATAGAATAGGCTATCTAATATAGCACATCAGATAAAAAAGAAAAATCTCACTCAAGATGCCCTCTTTCAGGCTCATATGGTGATTCTTACAATTAGGATGTCATTTCCCTCAAAAAATCACCACACTTTGCATTGTAATGACCTTTTGGAACCAGACAGCTGGTGTCTGGGCAGTTCACAGTGGACACGCACACACACACATCAAGGATTGTTCCAGCACAGTTGGAGCAAATTGGTGTTCTCAGTAGACATGCCAAAGACTGAACAAGCACAAAGAGTGTAACTTCTTGCCCCAAACAGCAGAGAAGAAACACAAACTGGCAAGCTGAGGGGTGATGAAGCTGTGCTGTATAGTTACCCCACAGATGGGGCAATTCAGACCCCAAGACTGAACCAAGACCCTGCAATGCCAGACCTGTACAACTGAATGGACACAAGAAGTTCCCCCACACACACCTCCCCACCCTAATCCAGGTCTAGCTTGACTACCTACGGCACAACGCAACCTGAGAAGCTGAAGATTCAGCATAATACTCGAATACTGTCCCCCCGCTGTCTTCAACTGGCATTCCCCCGTTTCAGATTAACAATTCCATGCCATCCTATGCGAAGGGGAAAAGCCAATGTTGTTGCTTGTTGAAACCAAGCAAACCACAGTATTGCTAAAAAGTAGGGGGTTCTTTTACTTACAGATTAAGAAACAAACGTGAAAATGCATGGTCCTGGCTCCTAAGCCAGTCAAGCAGTGTCAATCTTCACAAAATAAGCAACTCCTTTACACTAGAACAGCTTTTATACCAAGTCAAGATAAAGTTTCAGCAATTTGTTTCTCAGATACTGCTTCAAACCAATTCTTCTGCACAACACCTCAGCATTAACAAGGCAGCTGCAATAACAGAGAGCAGCAGACTCTGGAAGAAACTCTTCAGTGGAATTCATCCATGCAAGTTGTTCAGATGCTGAGACAGAACAAGAAGGTTAGATGAAAAAATAGGTTTTAAGTGATGGAGAAGGTATGCTACAAACACTGCTGCTGATCGCTAATCAAGCTTGCTCAGAAAAGATGACTGAAAGGAGCATTCTGATTTGAGGGCCCCTTTTGTTTTGTTTCATTTTGAAAATGTTTTTGTACTTGTTAAAATGTCCACATACTCAGAACAGGCTAGCAAGTGCAGCTAACATTTTAAAACCTTAATGGGATCAGTGTTAATAAGACTTTCTTATACCTCTCATTTCCCCCACCTAGAGTTATACAGCTCTGTCTGGTTTTCATAACCATTTTTTAGCAGTGAAATTACACTGAGAATAATGTGGTAGGGTAGCAAATGAGGAGATATATAACACCATGCTGAAAGCAAAAAGGAGAATTTGGGTGAACCTACATCAGGCTGAAGCCACAGAATGACATTTTAATGTACTAAATATTTGAGAAGTGGAATAAGTAACAGAACTTTTTCATTAGGGTATACTACATAACAATCAAGAGATTCATAGCCAAAAGCTTTTAAAAATACAAATAAACCCCAGATGGGCAGATTATGGTCAACAACTGGAAACCTCACATTTAACTGACAAACTGCAGCAACCATTACTATACTAATTCCATTGCAACCACAGTAACATTTTAAGAATAGCTATTTATTATTTTATCCAAAGCACAGGCTAATTTTACCACAAGAGGGTGTCCAATTCATCCTTAAAGTCTCTATTATCAGCAACAAAAGCCATAGCACAAAGTCAAATCTCAGCTCAATTTGGTTTCTGAAAATTGCTTAATACTGCGTCACAAACAGCTCATATAGGTAGCAAATATGCTACAAATATAAAAAATACCTGATTGCTCAAACTACCTTTTTGTTCCTGTATTCACACCTCATTTCAAAATCAAGTAAGTATATACATGTAGTTTGGCTAAATGTATAGACATATCCTGACGCCATGATTTCTGTCTCTATGATTAGGAAGCAAGAAAGTATTTTTTCTTTAATGCAGATCTTAAAATACACCTAAACACCAAATATTAACACTTTTGTTTGTTTTGCACATTCTAATAGATTTGCAAAATACAATACTCAATTACACTCTGGATTTCTGGTGAATAAGTGTTTTGTTAATATAATAATTTGTTTTGTTTTCAAGTGTCAGTAAGTTTAAACCTGCTAAGTCCTGCAGGTCTCCTTCTGGTCATCTGAATTATTAAAAAAAAAAAACAAAAAAAAAAAAACTGACAAACTTACTTTACAATCATTTTTTATACTCACTTTGTATGCATACAGAGCTAAATAAATAAATAAAACAGCTGACTTAACTTTGCTGTCAGGCAAGTAATATCACCACTATCCTAAGACCAAATATAGAGACTGCAATCCAAAAAAAAATTTGTTAAAGAAGCCAAGAACCTAACTAGGTAGGGATCCTACATGCTCAACTCCTACTCATATTTGGAATCCTACATATTCTCCTACTTATATTCAATTCCTACTGGTGGCTGTTTCAATATTGGAGTGAGTTAAGAAGTATTTTATCTTGAGGTTATTGTTTTTAAAGTTACATCTTTGAAATCGTAAAGTGTTCAAGTATTAGGCCAACTCCTCAAAACACTTCCACAAGATTTCACAAAGCACAAAAAAAGCCAATGAGTCTTTATAATCCTATCCCGTACCTGATAAGAGAACTAAACCTTAGAAGATGCATGACGTTTGTGTAAGGCCCAAGAGTCTGAACCTACTTCATGTCTAAATCAGTAGGAGTATACCAAAAATCCCACAGCCACGTCTCAGCTTCCCCTATAGAATTCTTCATTTCTCCCTGCTCTACACAACCATCAGCCACCATCCACTGCCATATAAAATGCTTGTGACTTACCTTCAGAGCATTCTTCTGAGATGCTCTAGTTACCAGTACCCCTGCTTTTAATGCTAAAACAATGCTGAGAAGAACAAGCAACCACAGATGAATGCAGCACCTACTTAGAATTGAACAGAACAATATAGTTCAGTTGGAAGGGACATAAAAACATCGAGTCCAACTGCCTGACCACTTCAAGGCTAACCAGAAGTTAAAGCAATTTATTGAGGGTATTATCTACATGCCTTTTGAACATTGACAGGCATGGGGCATCAGCCACCGGTGTTTAACCATCCTCAAATTTCTGTTGAATTTCTTAAGAAAGAAAATGGCTTTTTCTTTCTGCACTCTTCAAATTAGCCTTCTCCCTTGAGAATCAGAGCCCTTACCTCTGTGTCACACAGATGAGAGGAGAACTGGAGAGACATGGACAGCAGGTTTAACATCCTCTGCCAGATCAGCTCAAATCATGTTGTCAAACATCCCAAGCACAAAAGTTTGTTTGAAACTTCCACAAAATGATTCAGAAACATTATCTTATCCCACAAAATATAGTGTCTACCATAATCCTACTGCAACAACAACCAGAACAGTGACTGCCACTCTTATCACAACTTAATTAGAAGAAATTACAATTTAACCAAGTCATGTAGTACCAGCATTACCAGGGAAGATCTGGGGCAGTCTTAGGACTGCTGAACAGACCTAAACCAGAAGAAAAAGGCTGATGCTTTCTGCTACAGGACTTTTTAGAAAATGATGCAAGAAGCAGCTCCTCACAAGAAGAAGCTACAATGTGCATGAAGATGGAGACAAGCTTCTCAATACACTGTTTTGGAGCAGCTTGTTCATTTCTACCCCTCCCAACTTCATCTGTAGCTTCCTATGTCAGGAAGAATACTTTCAGAGACAAAATACCTGAAGGAATCCTGTCTTCAGGGCACTATGACATGTTAATAAGAAAAATAATCACTTCTGTTCTGTTATTCCTTTTTTCACCACTAGTGACCGTGACTAAAGAATTCAGTATGTCCAAGTAACCTTTAAACGTCCTCTTGCACTTTCTAGGCTGAAGAAGAGCCACACATATGAAAACTTTTTCTACACTCCAAGGGTCAGCTGGCTGAAGAGCATTTACTTTCCTTCCTTACTAACTTGTCCTCATGTCCTTAAAGCATCATAGTTACACACTCCTCATATATTGGAAACCAGATCTCTAGAAAGAACACTTGATTCAATCATCAGAACCTCTGGACAAGGCAAAGGTGGAAAGCTACACATTATATTTAATAACCAAAAAGATGTTTGATAGAGAAAGGGAGGGAGATAAAGGTGAAACCAAAATCCATGACTTCTAAACTCCAGGACAGAAAAACCTGAACTTTCCTCCATCACTAAACTTGAACTCCTAAGATTCTAGTCACTTCAGTTCTGCCTCACAGTTCACATACAATTTTGTTGCAAAAACATACAAAGTACCTAGAGAAAGCATCTGCTCTCAGCATATGTCAGAATCTCTCCAAACTCTCTCAAAACCAGATCAGAACGGAAAGCTGTATTTTCCACTTAATTCTATTGCTTCACCTGTGCAATGACTGTGAAAATCTTGTGCACAGAGCTGTGCTGATGAAATTGGAGTATCTGATGTTATGCTGATGCCTTCTGCGAGATGAGATCTATTTGTCTCTCCATAAGCTCTGAATCTCAAGAACAAAATGTCAGCAAGCTCTTTTCTCAACTCTCACCCACTCTAACATGATTGAGGTCCAAAAACTGTAATACCAGCATTAGGCAGGCAATGCAGCATTCACAACCTGACAACCTCCTCTGGAAATGCAGACAAGTAAATTCTTAATCCAATCACCCATCACCCTTCTGTTTCCCTCCCTGAAGAAAACAAAAAAAAAAAAAGAACTCATTTCAAAAAAAGAGCAGCCTGGGCAAGCAACTGACAGCTGTTAGAAAACCTAAAATGAACAGCAGATTTTTGTAAAGAAAGACAGACAGTGCTACAAAACACTGTATTCATGCCAGTGCTGGCCAAGGTTTCACAACAAATTGGGCAGCTCGCATTCAGAATAACTCCGCAGCTGATGAAGCAGATCAGCTGCAGGCTGAGGCATTTTCCCGGCGCTGTTCCCCCTCGCGCTCCATGCAGAAGCACACTGCATAACCTGCATTGTGCATTCAGAGCACAGAGATCAAACGCCTTCTGTTTCCTGAAAGGAAGGCTCAGTGCCACCACTTATTTCCACTTCTGCCCCGCACAAAGTATTTTATAATCTCAGAATTCAAAATTAACCGCTGCGGCCGACAACAAACAAGCAAGTTACAAAGACCACCAGGGAGCAGCTATTATGCTGAACACAGACAGTGGAAGACAAACACAAATCAAAAACCCAGACTGCAGCCCAGCTGAGCATCTGTACCCAGAAGTATCGATAGGTTTTCTAACGCTGCAAGGATGTCACACAAAACACCATGCAGCATACAGCATTTAACGTGTTGCTCTCTACCATTAGCATCCATCCTGAAGTATTACATGCAAAATTAATCTCTAACCAGCTTTCTCCTATGCCTAAATCCCAGAGCGGTATCGCTTGGCCTCCAAACAAATGCACTGGCAAACACTGAAGCGCTGCATTACTGAGCATTATCAGAATGAGATCAGGCCAATTTTATTGGGCTTATGGGAAAGTTATTGGCTGAAAAGAACAGATCAAGGATGAGGCAATCTCATCTCTAGGGTGAAAAAAATTAATTAAACATCTGCCAGAACCTAAAAGAAGACACCACCTTTTAGTATCACTGACGCAAAACCATTACAGGTTTAAAAAACTGTTTCCACAGACAAGAGTCAAAAGAAGTTAGATACCTAAATGTTTCAGAAAAACTCTCACCTGACTCCTGTTTTTACTTCCTTTGGTTTTGTTAAAATCTCCCCCAATTCTAACCTTGGGTCTACGGCTTTATGGGAGGTTACAAAGCCCACTCAGTGCTATGCCTCAACTCCAGGGTCTCCCTCTGCAGCTGAGAGGTGCAGCACAGCAGCCCGTGGCTGGCACAAAGTGCTGCTGCAGGACACAAGCCCCCAAAGGCAGCAGCCCCCAGCCTTCCTCAAGCTCTCCATCCCTCAGCATTGCCACTTCTTTTCACTAGAAGTAAGGCATCTGTCTGATCATTCCTTGGTATCCTGCGGTTGGAAAAAGTTCCTCCTCTAACAAGAAATGACTTCTCTTCCACTTCCCTCCCCTCCCCTGGAGAGGGAACAACAGGGCGGAGAGGCCGCCTCGACACAAAGCTGAGTCTCGAGGAATACAGGAAGAAGCCAGCAGCTACACAGTGCGCACAGAGGAACTAATGACAAGTACATCTATCATTTTCAGTACACAAAAATAATGACAAATGCAACACAAGAAAGCTGTGAGGCACTGATTAAATACAATCCACTGCATGAATTTGCTTAGCCAGATGGGCAAGACCTTCCAAGGTATTTCCAACATCACAGGACTGAAGCAAAGCCAACCACCTTCTGAAAATGGCTGCAGAAGTCCTGAAGCATTTGCTGCTCATAACCAGTAAGGAAACACTAACTCCCTGCCCTTGAGAAGGTTAAGCAGCTTAGCTGACCCCGCACACGACCGCTTTAAAAGCAATCCATTAGTCAATGAAAACTTCCAAAGGCATTCAGGGTCACATACAACTAATGTATCCGTGTCAGATCGCCTTCCCTTCAAACCATGCACGAAAGTTATATGCAAGCGTAAGCTGCAAATATTTTCACACCTGGCCCATCCAGCTAGCTCCCGCAAATGCATTTACAGCTGCTTTTCCCTTTTTCTCCCATCTCAGCATCTACTGACCTAAATATGAGGTAGCAAATGTAATTACACGTAATATGCAGCAGAAACTGTAAACAGCTCAAGAGAATTATTAAGTGATGCCCTACAGACTTCACCAAGGTATTAGAGTCTCATAAGAAGTAGTCGTTTCATTTGCAGAGCTATTAATTACATCTTTACTTACCAGCAGGACTACAATGAAGCTTAAATGTCAAATACTTAACAATAATTTTTACATCAGCCATCAGTGCTTCCTAAAAGCATGAAACTTAGGCATTCAAGCCATCATCAAGCTCTTCAATTAGCCTCTAACACGGATTAACAAAGATTCGTGTTTGTACACTCTCCAGAGGATGGGCCAGATGCAAATTTATCAAGTAAGAATTCCAGTACAGGGATATTACAAAGGAAAAAAAATAAATAAAGGGTAAGTCTCAAGAATAACATTTCGTTAATACATGAAGTCAGACAAATTTGAACATCAATTGAGATCTGCAAAAGCTGAAGCCCTTCAAACACAAGAAACAAGACATGGACAGATTCCGTAAGGTCATACAGCGTTCAATGTTCACAGCTTCAGCACATTTTTTTGTATTTCAAGAAAGAATCTGTCACATCCATTGGCAAGATGCCAGTAATAACGGTTCAGCTACATGTAGGCATTGTTTTAATGAATCCATCTAAAAAAGAGTCCAGATGGTAACTTGGCTACATTCACTTTAAGGCCACCTCACTTTTTCCATTCTTGAATTCTGGCTGGGGAGACATGCTCAAAGCTGGATCTTTAATGATCTTTAGCCTCACGAACAAAAAAGCAGCAATTAACTTTTTGCACTAGTTTATCTGGAACAAAAAGTAAAACAGTAAGTTCCATACTAATTCGATTTTAAAATATCAGTGTTTTCATTTTCAGAGCTCCACAGTGCATTAATTCTGTTTACCAGCACTTCTGGGTGGCAAAGAATGATCGTCACCTACTCACATTTTTCCCCTCTCTATATGAAGAGGAAGCCAGAATTGGTGGTGCAGGTGCTCACCAGCCCACCTCAGTAAATGTCTTAACTCCTGAGGTCTAAATATGGCTGGATGCCCTCCTGTAAATATTCTCATTGCTTGCAAACAAATTCTGTGTAATACTTCCTTTAGCACACGATTTACATTTTGTAAAAAATGTGGACCTTTCTCCTATTTTTGGGAGGGTGTCTCTGACCTCCCTTTTCATTTTGTTGAATCTATTCTCCCTTCTCCTGCATGACAGCATCTAGCATTTCTCCCATGGGCAAACAGGATTTCTTCTGAAGACAGATTTTTTCATCCTCCCCCTACCTTATCCTTTCCCTTTCTCATACATGCCAATCTCATACAAAAAAAAAGGGAGCTTGAAAGCTCTACTATTTGTCCCATAGCCACAAACTAAACCAAACTAGTGGACCAAAGAAAGGCATAAAAGTCATCGAGGCATCAGGAAATAACAGTTGGGTCTGCTGCCTGCAACAGCCAAATGAGGGTGTTACACATTTCTGTAAAGACACTATTCCTGCAACCTTTTCAGGATTCCCTCTTCTGTGAAAAGAGAATGTCTTAATTTCCAATTTTTTTCAGTGCTGCCAATTTAACGACAGACTTTTATTTAAATAAAGAAAAATCAGCACAAAGATTTGCCCATTGAATATAATGCATCTTAAACATGTTTGATCTAGTTTGTACTGTTCAATACTTACATTTTCTCCTTTTTTATGTTTTGTTGGAACAACCTAGAAGCACTAATAACTCATAAGACCAATACTATTTCATTAAAAACAGACACTTTTCACAGCATCATTTTTCTCAAAATGTGCAAAATTCCAGACAAGTATAGCCTGAGAGTTCCTTTGTTTCATTCTTTTAGAAGACATTATGTTTCCAGCTGTATGTAAGCAAACATAAATGAACTAAACATACCAATATCAACAAACTTTCCATAAGCCCTGCCCTTAACTTTTAAAGCACCATCACAAAATTTTTGGTCAAAGATACCAGTTTCAGTGTTTTCTGATACAAATGTCGGAAAACTAGCAAGCGGCACAATCCATAGCCTTGCCAGAATGTCACAGCCATTCCACAGATGAAGAAACCAAAAGGACGCATCAAAAACCACACAAATTCAAAGGAGTATGAGAATCTTCTGGTTGGTAACCCTATGCTTCTGGCCCCAGACTATAGGATCAGAGGAAGAAACTTAGAAAAGTGTGATATGGTACTTTAAAACTAGAATTAACATTTTAAATATTTTGTACATTATGCATCATTGTTCTTCAGTCTTAAAAAAAATAAAATCCTAGTGTTTTAAAGAGTTGATATATATGTGCTTTCAATTTTACTTTTGGAGTGTTTAGACAGGGGTCGCAAAAGAGAAGGAGGAAGGAAAGAGCTTAATACAAATAAAGTGCATTAAAATAAAGTTGAAAATTAACATTTAGCCATGACACTTTTAAATTACCTTTACAACTGCTTTTTAGTCTTACATTTGGATAGGTGACAGAAAAAAAGCTGTTGGTAAAGAAAAAAAAATCTTAAAGAGATGTATACATTTTAAGAGCTAAAGTATAAATTTGTTTTGACTCTTTGACTTTTTACTTAAAGATATGAAAAAAAAAAGCATATCAAAACTAATTATAGATATTTTAAACAGACAAACATTTACTCCAAAACTTCATTAAAGTATGTAAAACATCTTTTGAAGCTGTACATTCCTTTCTTCCCCTGGAACAAAGTACTGTATAATAACTAGGACACCAGACCATTAAAAGGAGACGGTTTCTGGTCCCAGTTTTACAACTGGCGCACAAAATGTTGGTCAATCACTGACGTCCATTTCTATTCCCTCAAAGGTATACTGCAGGGAGGGAAGAGGGTTTTTATCTGTTTATATAAAGACTACCCTATGACCCTTGCCATTTACTTTTATTTATTTATTTCGGGTTCATATTTCTTAACATTCAACTGTGTTATTTTTTTCTCAACATACTGGAATAAGTTGCATCACTCAGCAACCACTGACTATCAATAACTTGCTATGGACAAGAAATCACTCTCCCACTCACTAAACCAAGTCACAGTAATACATACACATTTCCCTTCAATTCTGTGCAAGTTTAAAACATGTAAGGACACCTTTGTTACACTTGGGAGCTTGTAGAGTAACTTAACTCTTAACAAACTGGGCATCAAAACCAAGCAAAGGTTCATAAAGTAGGCTGTACAAAAAGCAGCTTTCTCAGTTACTCTGAAAATGAATATCCATTTAAGTATTTAAACCATTTCTAATCTGCTACCAAACTTTCATAGCTGTAATTACTGAATTTACGTTTGCTTAAAAATGAACTTTACCATAGTTACCACACAAGTTCATTCTTTTCTCACTTCTTCTTTTCTCACCAAAGACCCAAGAAATTTACACAGCACAAAAGGTGCTATTTTTCCATAAACAGGCTATGTTATGACTTTATTGCTGCTCCCCAAACAGAACTGCAATTCCAGACTTGTAAACCTGCATATTAAACTGCATTTAACTGGTGCCTCTTCAAACATAAAGATCATGCCACTATATTAAGCAACACCACTACAGAGTAAGAGGTGCATGAAGCTGACGATAGCCGAATGCCATTTATGAAGCTACCAGGCCACTTCTGCGTAGTGAACAAGCCTGCCTGGCTTCTGAAAGCTCCCACTGCTCTCTGAACTCAGCAACTTGCAAAAAGATCTCCAACGGCCAAGTGAAGAGTCACACGGATTCACCCCCATCGTGGGATGTTAACTCTTCAAAAGCAGACCCAGAAAATGCAGGTTTTGAAATTGAGTCATCTGCCTACAAATGAAGATGCATCTTGTGAGTAGCCAAGCTCTAATTTTAAATCTCCCAAGGTTTACATTAGGACAGGATTTACATCTTCTCCTGTACTTTTTAAGAATTATCAGGGGAAAAAGACAAATCTGGTCTCTTTTGCTCCTGATATAATCAGCAACACTGCAGAAGCAGCAGCAACATCTTCAGTTTTATTCCCCACAGCTTCTCTGATGGGTGACCCCAGCCACACAGAGGGGGCACGGCTCAAAGCACCAGGCTCATGCAGTGGCTGTAAGGCACACAAAATTAGTCTCCCACTTGCTCTGCCTGCTTGCAGCACCAGATCATACAAATATTTAAACACATTAATTTAATGAAGAAAACAACTTTTGCTGTCAGCATTCAAAGACGTGACTTATGCAAGAAACACATGTATAAGCATTAAAAAAAGATGCTGTTTTAACAGCAGTTCTGGGTGAGGGGATCAAGTGCACCCTCAGTAAGTTCACAGATGACACCAAGCTATGCGCGTGTGTCGATCTGCTCGAGGGTAGGAAGGCTCTGCAGGAGGATCTGGATAGGCTGCACCGATGGGCTGAGGTCAACTGTATGAAGTTCAACAAGGCCAAGTGCCGGGTCCTGCACCTGGGGCGCAGTAACCCCAAGCAGAGCTACAGGCTGGGAGATGAGTGGTTGGAGAGCTGCCAGGCAGAGAAGGACCTGGGAGTATTGGTGGATAGTCAGCTCAATATGAGCCAGCAGTGTGCTCAGGTGGCCAAGAAGGCCAATGGCATCCTGGCTTGTATAAGAAGCAGTGTGGCCAGCAGGGCTAGGGAAGTGATTGTCCCCCTGTACTCGGCTCTGGTGAGGCCGCACCTCGAGTACTGTGTTCAGTTTTGGGCCCCTCGCTACAAGAAGGACATCGAGGTGCTCGAGAGAGTCCAGAGAAGGGCGACGAAGCTGGTGAGGGGCCTGGAGAACAAGTCCTATGAGGAGCGGCTGAGGGAGCTGGGCTTGTTCAGCCTGGAGAAGAGGAGGCTCAGGGGCGACCTTATCGCTCTCTACAGGTACCTCAAGGGAGGCTGTAGCGAGGTGGGGGTTGGCCTGTTCTCCCACGTGCCTGGTGACAGGATGAGGGGGAATGGGCTAAAGTTGAGCCAGGGGAGTTTTAGCTTGGATGTGAGGAAGAACTTCTTTACTGAGAGGGTTGTGAGGCATTGAAATAGGCTACATTGAAATGTAAGTGGTGGAGTCACCATCCCTCGAGGTCTTTAAAAGATGTTTAGATGTTGAACTTAGCGATATGGTTTAGTGAAGGACTTGTTAATGTTAGGTCAGAGGTTGGACTTGATGATCTTGAGGTCTCTTCCAACCTAGACAATTCTGTGATTCTGTGAACATGCATTGTTCTGGGTAAAATAATCAATAAAAGACATTTGCAATTCATTGTCAAATGAATTTGTCCAGATAACCACATACTTCAAACATGAAGTGTAGCTTGAGGTGTTTTTGTCTTCACTTTGTTTTTTACCTCAGGAAAGAGCTAGTTACTTACAGGTTAAAAACAAATAAAATAAGTAAATAAAACTCACCCTCTAGCAATAAAGAACAGGTCAAAAAAAAAAAAAAAAAACGGTGGGAAGGATGTTGGATATAAAGACATGGATAAGAAACGAAGGAAGAGAGCATGATCCAGAGTCTAGAATCAAAGCTGAATCCTTGTCATTGCTTCCCTGGAAGTGAGCATGTCACAGAGAAGAACCCCTATAGTTTCAGTCCACCTGAAATTCAAATAGAGCATCTAGGATCTCTGGTCATTCAGCAACACAAGGTGAAAGGAGGGAGAAAAACACAAAAAGAAAAATCCATGGGAATCAGGAAGGTCTCCCAGTACAAAGATGAGACATTAAAATATGGAAAGAATGTGCAAGACTTCTCATGAGGAGAAGCTTATTTAAAGGAAGAGGTCAGAAGACAGCAAGAGAATTACACCATTTAAATTTGGCCATTTAAAATTGCAGTAGTAAAGGTACATCTTTTCCTGATAGCTTCTTTACGTGGATTCCCCAGTTCCATTCCCGAAGAGAAGGGCACACACTTGCAGGTATCTCAAAAAGGCTCGGGAAAATGCAAAATAAGTGGCAAATGTGTGAGAGTCATTCAGCTTGTCATCCTCCCAAAAGGCAGAGGTATCACTGCTTTATGAAACAATCTTTTTGTTTAGTAGAAACTTCTAGACAGCTTCTGAAATCTGCATCCCCGCTCCAAAGCGGTGCATTTAATTACGCCAATCAGTCTTGATAAATGGCAGTCTCCCGAGTTTCTTCATCACCTTCAGCTCTAATGAATTGACATCACTTCTGCACCTTGCACAACCTCTGCACAACCCTCAACTTGGAACTTTTGCTGCTGCTATACAGTGAGTCAACACTACCAACCACTATGCATAATGGGATGGAGTACAAAAACAGGTGAAGTCCACTTACTAGGGTGAAAAAATACAGAGAAACCTATTTTCTACTAAGAGCTAAGCCTTCACTTTCATGTTACCTTTCCTCTTTGGACAGCTGATCTCCACTCATTTCATAAGAATTTGCAATATCTCTCACTAACTTTCAGATTTTTAACTCCTGTGAAGGAACTCATCAGGCAGCTATACACATACAATACTCTTGCTTAATGGTTATTGTTTGGGGTTTTTTAATGTTACCAGCGAACTTGGACATATTATAACAGATATTTGAGCTAAAACAGATTTGTCACATTATTTTACATTAAAAAACTCACACAAATAAGATGCATTACATCTGTATCTCCCAGAAGTACAAGCTGATTACATAAGCTCCCTCTCAATACCAGAGGCACAAATAAAGTAGGAAAAAATCAATTGTAGCTATAATACTCAGTAACAGTCAGCAACAAAACTGCAGCAAACCATGGAGTGTTCATTTCCAGCTTCCTCAGGCTCTGAGTGGATACTCTGGATGACACCAACACTCTTCTCAACAAAGAACAAGAGTCTGAAGAGCACAGTATAAATTTGAAAGAGAGTGTGTTTTTTTCTTGTTTTGTTGTTGGGTTTAGTCTTTTGGTTTGTTTTTGATTTTGAACTGCTCTTTGAGCAAGGGTTAATTTTAATTTATTAAGCTGTTATTGGCAATTCTGAGAAAGAAGTATTACTCTCTAAGATATTTATTCTTTATCCTTATAAATGAATGAAAATCAGTCGCTGCCATTTTTCCAGTGCAGACACTGTTCCAGCTTTGATCAGGTTGTCTCTCTGAAGTGATCACACCCTTACCTCAGGCTCTGCCTATTCTCTGCCAACCTTTCCCTCACTATGGCTTGTATTTTTGAGGCACTGTACCTGGTACTTAACACTGTGGGCATTCCTAACAGCTTGGAAGTATACAAATTTTCTGGGGCTGGATAACAATATTTTGTAGAAGATTACTGCCTGCATCAGTTCTTAGTGTAGTTTAAGAGGTTTTTGCCATACAGTATGCAACAGTTAAAGGAAAGAAAGAAAGATCAAGCTTTAGCACTATAATCACTATTGATTACAGTTTCAATGCAACTCATTATTACACTTCCAGTGTAAGCCAGTGTGAATAAATAAATGCAAACTGAGCAGAAAGTATTGTGAACACATTATTTAGCAATCCTACAGTATTTACAGCAACTTCTTAAGTGTTTGGTAAACATTGATGCTTCAGAAACTGTAAAAGACTTAGGGTGGGAAAAAGCTGAGACGCTTTCAAGAAGAAACAAAGGCGTGGTAGGTTTGGAGCGTACTTCAACACGCACTCTAAGACCTCTGTTGCAAAAACACTTATGTAATCACAACCGATGACAAAACCTTTGCAGGTACACCAGGATGACTTCAATTGCCAATGAAAAAAATGCAGCTATTTTTAAAAGTGAGAAGGGCAATCAGACAACCATACTGCCTCTCAGAATGGTTTCCAGGGAAGAACAAAAGACTGTCTAGAAAATTGGGGAAATGGCAAAATCATTGGCAGAAAGGTGATAAATTGGTGAAACGTAGCTTGGAAGAAAGTGAGTTAGAGCCATAAACCAACTTGGGGAAGCAGGCACTTCTGAAAATGCTGCAAAGACATTGTTCTCCAAAACGTCTGTTCACATGAACTTCGATGATGAATTCAGTCCTCCTGTTACTTTATTCAGGTAGTACAACTGCAAGCTTCTCATCAATGATGTATATAGTCAAATATATTACTAGGATTATCTCACTCAAAAAGAAAACAGACAGGGGTAAAAACAAGCAATCAAGGAAGCCTAGGGTGAGAAGAAGTCATTTCTAAAGCAGAGGTACAAAATTATTTAGTAAGTTCTAAACGACTCTTGGTTTTCCCAGAACTGATATGTTTCGCTGAAATCTTGCCTGGGATTTCAGTACAGGTGTACCCATGGAAATTGTGAGGAGTCTCAAAATCCAAGGACATTAAGTGGACACAATGCATTCATCCTGTACATTATCAATCCTACATTTAAAAAGAAAACTCCTCTATAGAAAGTAACATAAAGTAACATATGAGGAATTTATCACAAACCGGTAAAAATCAAGTTGAGGAAAAACAATCAGCTACAGTCCTATTTTTCTGACACAACTACTCAAGATACTTGATTTTACAAAGAATTCAGTTCCAAGGATGATATTAGAAAAAAACAGACTTTTTCATTATTTTCATTATAAGACCTTTCATTATTTTTTTCTAGCACATTGACAGAGTGACTAACAAATAAGTAAATAGCTCAGCAGTGAACACTGTCTCTATTTGCAACAAGACTTATTGTTAAATTTGCTGTAAGCATAACCAAAACACAGAAAACACCCAAGCACAAAGTAAAATGTTGCAAAAAGTAAAAAAGCTGTAAGTGGTGGGGATGGTGGTTTGTTAGTTTGTTTAAGAAGAATCCTCAGCCAGCAGCACTTCCTTCAGTCTCAAGGGGATTCTCTTTGAACTAATTACAGAAGAATTGAACTCTCACAAAGACAAACTCAAAACAATTAAAAAAGCTAGAAATTGTCTCTATTACATAACTTGTCTGACTGATTCCAAATCAAAACACAGGCAGAGTTCCAAACTGGAGGAAAAGGCTAACAGATTATAGTTCCTCTTACTTTCCTGTAGCTTTTAAAATCGAAGCTCTCTGTGTCTAACCTCATTTCATGTTTGCATAGGAAGCTACATCACAGGCCACTGCAAAATGGTAAACTGTGGAAGTAAAAAACACACAAGCTGTACTTAGAATTATCACATTTTAGAAGACTCACTACAACTGACAGCCCCAGGATCCAGCAAGTTCTTGACAGAAACTATTTTTCTGACTGCAAAAAAAAAATATCTCAAAAAGAGGTGTTAAAAATAGTTAAATTTGTACAGGCTTTCTGGAATCCAAACAGATCCCAGATGATGAAAGATTCCAAGCCAGTACAGACTCACTGGCAACATGCTGTGTATAGTAAAGTACCTGCATATTAGTAATACCATATGTGAACACACAGAGTGGACAAATAATTATTTAGGTAGCAATCCATGTTCACACTCCTCTCAAAATAACCCTGACCAGAGCCTGGGATGGCCAGCAAATGCCTCAATAGCAGGCAACAGCATCCCTTCAGAATGTCTCTCTTGTTAGAGCAAAACTTTAGCACAAAGAAATTAAGTCTCCCTACAGATAAAACCTAAAAAGTATGAACCAAATACAAAAACTGCAACCTTTGCCTACACAGGTCTGCAGAACC
This sequence comes from Netta rufina, assembly GCF_964035555.1. Taxonomy (NCBI): domain Eukaryota; kingdom Metazoa; phylum Chordata; class Aves; order Anseriformes; family Anatidae; genus Netta; species Netta rufina. The sequence continues at coordinate 16,406,494 of NC_140130.1, forward strand.
TGGAACAGCAACATCTCCACATGGTGTAAATCATGACAATTATCACAACAGTGATGTTAGCTGCTTAGTTTCCCATGTCAGGAAAGAGACCAAAGACTGCAATTATCTACAATCTATTGAAGCAATTTTCCATTTTAATGCAACAACTGGATGACAGTAGATAGAGGAATTGCTGCTTGCTTTTAATTCGGTCAAGAGAGCTAAAGGAAGTAGGCCAGGACCTAGAAAAACACAAAATCATACACTGAAGCACTGGAGAGCAGGCAACTAAAAGCACCACCACCTTTCCAAGTATCATTCTGACCTGCTGATCGCATACAAACCAGTTTCATACACCTCTGTTGAACTACAGATTTTCCGCAGCAGCATGTTGTCAAAACTTCAGCTCTTTTCAGACAAGTTAATATACACAACAAGGCTTAAAGCAACACGAAGCTTACTGTGCCTATCCCTTCCTTCTGCATCTCAGGATTTACACCTTTAAGAAAACAAACACAATTCCAACACTGCTCACCCTCTTTACACCTTCAGGATGTTCCATATGAAAACCAGTGCAGCCCGCCAGCAGGAGCAGATACAGAGCACTGCATTTCTCTCTCTCTTCCTCCCCCCCCCCTTTTTTTTTTTTTAAAAAAAAAAAGTTTCCATTCCACCCTGAATTCTACTACTGACAAGTTGACAGATGCAGACAGTTTCCTATCTAGGAGCTGGGACAGTTCTAATCTTTATTAAAAATTTAGAACTTAAGCTACTCTGGAAAGCCTATGGTTAATGCAAAGTGTACTTTCTGGTCCTAATCCAGTGACAAGTGAACGTTTGTCCATAGCATAGCACTGCCAGATTTCAGCACAATTCATTATAAATTGCACTCTCTGTTCATGGAAGGCCAACATTCAGAAGAGAATGAAGCTTTGCAGTTCAGACAGGGAGATATTAACAAGGCAGCTGATGGTCACGAAGGTCAGCAGTAACAGGAAAAGTACTGACGCTGGACTGAAAAAAAGGCAGGAGATAAAAGGAAGAGCAGAAAGGGCTCGTGTAACTTCTGTTAACTGTATGTCTGGCCCTTCTGAGTGTAAATGCCACCTGAATTCTAGGGTCATGATGCACCACGATAAAAGACAAATTGCATTTCAATTTAAAACAAAACAAAAAAAAAAACACAAGCAAAGATTTAGTAGCTATACTATATATATATTTTTTTTAATTTCTAATGCTATTTTTGTCTGCTATTAAAAAGAAAAGACTCCTCAAAAATAAAGAAATAAAACAACCATTTTGAAGCTGACACACAGCAGTTTGCACATTCCTTTGTCACAGACATAAGGCCCGCTTACTTTACTACTGCAAAAGAAAGTTTAGAAGAATAGAAAAGAGAAAAATAAAGAATGAGAAAAATAGATTGCTCTATACAAAGATACCTGTACATGAGTAGTTTTACAGCAATTATAAAGACCTCTGTGAAACCTTTGTGTAATGCAATCAGTGCAGTTGGGAACCAACCTATGTATAATTATTTCCAAATATGTTTGTGGTTTGTTTACAGAAGGTTGTTTTTGGATTTCTGAAAGCAAGACAGAAAATCAACTCAGAAAAGCAGAAGTACAACCATACGGAGAACAGGCAGATGAAGTCACCCAAAAGACTACTTTTTCGTAAGAACCCCGGTAAATTCCCAGTTTCTGTCTTTGTTCCAAAGTTAGCCTCGCAACTAGCCTGCGTTTGCCTTCTCTTTGCACCGCTGGTACTTCTGCAGATCTCCCAGCCCAGCAACGCCCCCTCACCCCACAGCTCCCACACGGCCAGCGCACAGCCCGGGGGCACCGTGTGCTCTCACCTTTCATTTTGACAGTGGGAGAATTGGGTCCAGCTGATTGCTTCCTCCATCCTCTCCAGTTCTGGCAAAGGCTCTCGGCCTCAGAGATGAAGGAACAAAGAGAGTCCTCTTCAAAGTGATCAGAGTCTTCAAAGGAAAACCTCTCCCCGTCCTCCCACTCGGCAAACATGAGTTCCATCACATCCGACAAGCAACGTGGGGGAAAAAAAAAAATAGAAACAGACAGAGAAGTGCTGGCTTTAACAGGTGGATGGGCTGGAGGACTCGGTACCGCTGAAGCTCTCGGTCCCGTGCAGATCCCCACGCTACGGTTCCAGCAGCAACGGAGCGAGCGCGGTCTGGCCGCGGGAGAAGCAGGCAACCATCGCAGAGTAACGGGCGCGCGTAGAAAATCCCGGGAGACAAGTTTCGTTTGGTTTAAAAAAAGTTGTTTTTTTAAAAACAAACACACAAGAAGTGCGTGTCCGCGGCGTGTACGAGCCCGGCGGGGCCGCGCGGAGCCGCCTCAGCGCGTCCCGCCCCGTCCCGTGCCGTCCCCCCCGCGCCCCTCAGCCGGTGCCCGGCTCACTCCCGGGCCGCCCCGACCCCCCCGGCAGCCCCGGGCCGGGGCAGCGCCGCCTGCGGGGCGGGGGCCAACTTCCCCCGGGCCGCCCGGCGCCGTTCAAACGCCCGCGGGGCAGGGGCGGGGGCAGCGCGGCCTCGGGGCGCCTCAGCACCGCCACCGGCACCGGCGGCCGTTGGGCAGCGGCTCCGGCCTCATGGGGGCGCGGGCGGGCGGGCACAGCCCGGAGATAGGGGCCGGGAGGGGGGGGGGGGGGGGGGACGGCCGCCGCCGCTGCCGCTGCCGCGCCCCGCGCTCCTAGGGGCCCATGGCCGCCGGGCCCCCGCTTGCGGACGCCCCCTCCCGTGCCCGGCCCGGCGGCGGCTCGCGGTGCTGGCGCGGTACCGGCGGCGGCGGCGGCGGCGGGTGGGTGCCCGGCGCGGGCACCAAGATGGCTCCGCGCTTCCCAGCTTCACCTGCGACACCCCCCCGCCAGCTGAGCCCCGCTTCCGCCGCCGCGCTTCCGGCTTCCGCCGCCAGGCGGCCGCGCGGGGCATGACGGGGGGGGAGGGGGGTGCCCAGAGTGAGGCGTCCCTGAGGGGGTCCCGTGGGGGGGGGGGGGGCGGGGGTCTCCTTTTTGCTGTTTTCCTTCTTTTTAGATAACCAAAGGGAATGGGGGAGCGCAGCTTGTGCTAAAACACCTTCTGCCCCCGGCAGAGACCGCAAATCAGGCACCCGAGGGGGAAAGGGCAGCTCCGCTCACCTGAAGAGAGGTGGGGGAAAGGCGGAGCCACGGGGAGCTCTGCTACTTAAACACAGCTGTTAGGAGAGAAAGCTGAGTAAAGGAGAAAGGAAATAAAACATGAGGGGAGTACTGCTCCTACAGGGATAAGGAGAAGGAGCTGTATTGAAAAATAGAGTCAAACTGTACCGAGCTCTTGCCTCGGGCTAACACATCCCCGTTAACCCCAGCACAGCCCAGAGGCAGGGGGCTGGGGACGTGGAGTCTGAGCAACTCGGAAATTAGAAATAAAATACCGCCCAACACAGTTACATGGGGAGTTACGTTAGGTTTACGCATCATACCGACTTTGAAAACAGGTCTTACTGTGAGCTTTTTCTAAAATTCTATTTTATTTTGGAGACCTATGTAATTGTTTCATTGTCAGAGTATGCTGCTGTAAACCCTAACGGTAAGTTTTCTCTGTAAAGTGAGAAAGCATCAGCTGAGCAACTGCAGGCTGGACCTGCATTTCCCTTCCTGTATTTGCATGAGGAGAGGAGGGGAGGAGAGGAGAGGACTCACAGGAAAAAGAAGAGCTAAGGAAAACAGAATGAAGTATTAGGAAACTATTCCTAGAGCTAAGAGAAACTGAAGTGCTTTGTGGGAACAATTAGCATGTCACTCATCTTAATTCACCATAGTCCCTGATCAAAACATAAATAAATAAATAAAAACAATTGATGAATCCTCATAGTGGGTCTCAAAAGATACCCCTTGGACCTGAAGGGAAACTATAATGCTTACCAGTATAGTATTTAAGATCTTGAACACAGAAATGTGCATTAATAAATGTCCATCAACTCCAAAAAGTTTGTTTACCTGTATAAATGTCAGATCCTTCAGTGCTTCCTACCAGTAAGGTAAAAAGGAGCAGTCCACAGCTTCTTAATCCTCAAATCTTTCTCCTAGACTTCATCTGACTTAATATGTTGCTTGTCCAAAGTGGCTGTTCTAAAAATACTTGCACAATTCCTTTAAGGGATCTTCTTGAGGAGGTATCTGAGTTAACAGATACATGATAAATGTAGTCACTGCACGTCTTTTTACAAAAATCTTTTTTTTTTTTTTTTTTTTTCTAAATAAACTCTCACAACACTAGTAGGCTCCCTGTTCTTTTTTCTCTGATATTTTTTTTTGCCATCAGGCTGCCTGTAAACATTTTTATTTCACAGGAAGAACTCATTCATAGTCATGCATACATGCATATGGCATATCTGAAGGATGGTATTATCCCTAATAGTCTGTTACACAAGAATGCATGTATTAAAACCTGTTAAAATCAATTCAGGACCTCTGAAATTCACCTTTTGGGAGGGGAAGGGGTGTGGAGCCTGGAACCTGTTTTTCAGCTAGCCAGAAATACTATTAATTAACTATAGTTGCTGTAATTACCCTGTGAGCTAATGACAGTCAGTCAGGTAGTTAGGTAATTACTGTCCCTTTTTACAGTGTGCAGGGGCAAGCAGAAAATGCTATTCTTTAGAACCTGGTGATTTAGAGCTTCAAGCAGAGTAAAATGCTTTGCCCCTAGTTCTACGAAGTCAAATGTTTAGACCTTGGCTCCATAAAGATAACAATGACAGGATACTTAACATCCTCAAAAACACAACAGCAGGGTGTCAAATGCTGACTACTGATAAAAAGTTGTCTGAAGGAGCATCTTTATCAGTGTGACCTAGCTGGTACCCTATTCTTCTCCACACTTGGTACTTCACCGTCCAGCCCAGAGGTTCTTTTCCATTTTCAGTGATATGAGGGTTAGGAACCTGAACATCACTACATCACTTCTCTCTCTCTCTCTTTTTTTTTTTTTTTTTTTTTTTTAAAGTATCCTCTCAATTAAGAATTTACCAGAGCTGGGGCTTTGTTAAGCTCCTAGCACTCCTAGCAAATGAGTTCCATTAAGACTAGCTGTCTCAAAATGCAATACAATAACTAGCCATTGAAAAAATAAATAAATAAAACAATGCTAATCAACCCAAACCTGGCCCATGTCATAGCCAGGCTTGAAACAACAGTAGGTCACAGTGCAGAGTGCAACTCTGAAGATTTTCTTCAACTGTCTGATGAAGGATAATTTTCCTCAGACATAGCCCACAGCAATCTTACCAGACAGAGGTACCAGAGCTGTTTGGTTTGGGGAGGAAGGAATTCCCATGCATGGTCCAATATGACAGTTCGCAGAAAGATACAGTTTGCCACAAACTCTGTGCTCGGATGCTTGTGTGGACACCTTAGGGACCTGAACCAATGCAGAGTACTGGTTCTAAGCTGGGCTCACAAGAGTACTGTCAATAATGAATTACATGTATTCTGTTTCATGGCATGAGGAAGATTATCACTTCTTAAACTAAAATGCAGAAATAATTCCTAAATCCAACAGCATGTGGGTCTCCCCAGGTTCAAGGACAATTTGCATTCTCCAATGCAAAGAAGGAGGAATACCATGACAGAAGAGACTATGGAGGGGCAGAATCATACTTCCAATGTCAATTATCTGAATCAGATGCTACAAGAAGATGCTTAGCCTCTAGAAAGTATGCATACCACTACTCCAAGCATAAAAGCCTTGCTTAGTGGGTCCCTTCATTGATTTGGGAATTTGGAATGGTTCTGTTTTGTCTTGGTTTGTTTCTGGGTGTTCTGCCAAGCACCAGGCTCTTTGCCAAGCAGCAGCTCTCAGGCTCTTCACTCCCACCACTTCTGAGTGTGTACTTCTCCTGCATGCTGTGCTCCCGGTCTGGTGTCACAGCCACGGCTCCGCAGCCTGTCCACCTGGGCAGGGCATGCCCACCACGCTCTCTCCTCAGCCTTGGTGTGGCATCCAGTGCTGCCCTGCCCCAGGTATTTCACATACCTTCTGCTGAACTTCCTGTGGCTGCTGCAGCTGACAACTCTTAAACAGATGAACAGACACATACACAGAAAGGACAAACTGAATTTCTACAGTAGGCACAACATTTCATATAACAAAGCAATGCCCTTTTACCACAGAGTCGCTGCCTGTTCCTGAGTGCTGAATACAGACAGAAAACAGAGGTAAAAATGGCTTTTCCTGTTTTCACCATGTTACTGGCTGGTCAGGCCTGGATATAAATGGCATCCTGACAGTTTTGGTGCTTCTCCCAAGACTTTTCCCCACATTGCAGCTAACATTGGTGACAGGTTCTTCTTCCAAGGGACTTACTACACACATCCCCACAATGCAACAAAGCCAACATCCTTGGCAGAAGGGCAGAGGCAGGACACCATGCAAGCCAGGAACCAGGCAATATGCTGTACCACGTAACAGCGAGTTCTGTCTCATTTATCCCTTGCTAATCTGACAGAAAAGTTGTTGTGCACTGACACGCAGACAGATCAAATTTGTACTGCCAAATGAGCTGTTAGTGCACAGCATCAGCAGTAATTAGAGACACACACCTTACTGATAATGGAAGTTCTGATGGTTTACATCAAAAGCAGTCTGGGTCATGAGCTTTGATACACTGCAGAGAATCTCTGCCCTATGAGAAAGCAGAAATACCTGAAGGTATCACAATATTTTGTTGATTTTCATTGCATGAAAGAAGGGTTTGACCTGCAGGAACAGTGCTTCACTAGTGAGGAAAAATGATTTAGAAAATGGTGGGAGTTAAATAGAATCTAAAAATACAGCTGAAATTTTGAAGCGTGTCTTGACAGTTGAAAGGAGATGAAAGTAGAGCAAACTAAGAAACTAAAGATTTTGTCCACAGAATGAAGAGATAACTAGGGGGAGATTCTGCACCCTGACATGACCTGTTGTAGGACGTGAAATAGCATTAATAGGCAGGGACATACTTATGGCATAAGCCTAGTACTGCTCACTGGTATCTTTTGTCAACATTACATGCAACACAACACTATTAGCTCCTACCAGAATTCAGTAGAAAACACAAGTTGCAACAAGAAAAGACAGAGGACAGAAGAAGTGGTAGAGAGCTTTACTAATGTGATGTGCTTCAAATTATAAGGGGGCTTCAGCACATTATGTTTACCTATGTTAAACTGGAGCAATCCTCATTCACATTCCTTCTCCTTCCAGCTTTCATGTATCACAAGTTGCAGAAATTTCCAAATAAATCTTGTTTCCACTTTCTCAAACATCACAAGCTGAAAGCATGAAAGAGGTGATGAAAGTAGTGAGGCAAGCAAAGCAGGCAAACAAATTTGCACTTCTATCTTAAAATGTACATCAGGAGACTGAAAAAAAATATGTCTTCTGGCCTGTGCAGACCAGATTTGGGTGTGTTCTTTCTCTGGCCAACATGAGGGAATGCAGGGGTGATTGCTAGCTTCTCCTCGTCCTCAGGGCTATGGCTTGTAAAGGCACAGTTCATAAACACTCATTCATCTTTTTTCAGTCAATGTATTGCATGAGACAGGCATGCATTTTCGCTTGTGGATCTCCCAAAAGACAGAAGCCATAGTCACTGCTGAGGAGGCCATGAAAAATAGTATCTGATGATTACATCAGTGCTCTGCTAGGACAGAAATTCAATAAGAAATTCTGCAGAGATGACAAAATTGCAACTAGGATGTTTTTTCCTTTACAGGGGTAGTACTTTTTTTTTTTTTTTTAGCTTCCTTTTTGATTTTAGAGGAGTGAAATTACTGTTCAAAATTCTTTTGCATCTATTACATGCAATTTTCAGAATGCAGCATCTCATATTAGAAAGACAAGCACTCACACATACCCTGAAGCAGAATTTACATTTACAGAATTTACATTTACATTTGTTTCCAGTCTTAAGGTCTCACCAGAGACTGAAAATCAAAGAGTCTGTGTTGCACCCCAGAAATGTCTGCTTTTCACTGAGTCGTGTGGTACCCTACCAGTCACATCCAGTGTGTTTTTATTTCTCAATGCACAGAAAGTAAAACACATCCTTGGTATGGCTGGAATCTAACAGACTCAATAACAAATAAAGCACTCTTGAGATTTTATCACTGCTAATGCAATGAGACCCAGCTGTTCAGCTACATTCTGAATCTGCAAGACTTCATTGTCTTTCCACACGCAGCCATGCAATCAGAAATGACAAATAAAGGCAAATTTTTAAAGCACACATATGGTTTTGTTTCCAAGTAAAACACCGGTTGTGCAGAATTGTGGTTCTTGCGCTCTGGCATCATGACTGCAGATAATTTTTGTTTCTTAAGTTCCTGTTCCTTGGAAAGTAACGGTGGTAGGACAGCAGTCTGCTTTGAAAAATCGCTTCTCCTACAAGATCACTGCTTCATGATATACCAAGCACTGTTAATAATAAATATTGAATACCTCCAGAGAAATCACAACCAACCACCATTATTATTTATTTCAAAGCACTAGGACTGGAGAGCAGATAGAACAAATGTTGTTATAACACAAAATAAGGGACAGCGCACAGCCCATTCTCATTTGATCTGCGTTTAACTACACAAGTGCCTGTGCCAGAAGGACAGAGCTTTCTCAGACACTGAATACAGAAAAGCTGAAAGCAAAACTACCCTGAGGAATCAGAAGCTCTGGAAAACAAGTTCCCTCCATTTGGATTGAGCAGTTTCCAATCTTTAGTTAATCCTATTCACAGGAGAGTTTGAACTGATAGCATCATAGGATCTCTTTGAAATTGTATATAACGGGAACATATGCCTAATATTAAAGCCGTATTAAAAACGAATTCAGTATTTGTGAGATGAGTTACTGCTACATACATGGAAAATGGAGTCATTAGGGGGACACTTTGCAACAGCTGTTAATGTTATTGTTACAATGCAGACTACAGTTGTGACTGAGGTCTCATGTACAAACTATTAAGCTTCAGAAAGCATAAGACGCTGTTTATAGATAATGATGTCTGTAAGGATTACTGAGCATAATTAGGCTGGCCTCTTGTATTTCAAAGGTTAGAAGTATATATTCCTCTTTCCCTTAGAGTAACCTATAGGAGCATTTGTTTTCTTTTTCACACTTTGTTCATTCTTCCACCATTGCCCAAACTGTCTGGCAGGATCTAATATGCAATGTAAATTCACAGATATATTAAAGAAGCAGCACCAAGCTAAAAGGAACCACAAAGAGATGTTCTCCATTTCTCAGAGAAAAACAACTGTTAAACTGCTAGTTTGTTTGTTTTTTGTTTTAGACCACATTTGTATGTTTCCCCAGCAAAAGTGAAAAAAAATGTGAAAGCAATAATCTCTCTGCCTTTCGTGGCTAACACATTTGATACCTCATTTATAGAAACTTAGCAATTGATAATGCAGTTTGTCTAGAGAAAGTATTACCCTAGCTAGTAGCGTTACATACTTGAAAGCTTCTTAAGTAGTCTGAAAAGCAGGCATTAAGTCCCTAGCTTATTTTGATTTCAGTCTGTTGAGAAATAATCAAAGTTCCTAAACGTGATATTCCTTCTCTATCAACCTACAGTGTTAGAAATGAAAAACGTTAGTCAAAGGAAGAGGTGCTACATTAGGTGATTCTCAACATGCCTTTGCTGCAGATCTCATGTGTCTACATTTGTTGTTGAGGGTACAGGCAGCTGACTAGTAAGTAAAGGCTTACTGTTAGGGAGACAAAGGTTGTCCATTTATTCATATCAAGCCCAATATTCACTATTCTGTTATATATGTAAGCAAGTCTTGGCTAGAAGAAATGATCCAGCAAACTTAGAGTAACCTTGCTCTACTTTATTTATGTGCTTCTTACATCTTCAGGAGAGGAAGCTTTCCACATGCTATGAAACCTGCTACTTCAGATAAAAGCGGCCATAGCAAAATTTGCACTGTGGGTGTCTCTCAGCACTTCAGTCTTTCAAAATATAAAGATTAGACACCTTAGTACTTACATATTGGAATAACAGATGATTTTGAAGTGAAAGAACAGCACTATACAACATTAAATGGATAGTAGTCTGTCCATTTCTGCACAGATATTCCTCAGGAAAATAATCTCAGAGTTAGTGGTGTGACTTTTTTTTTAATTTAAAAAATGTAATGAATGTTATATCCCATCAGAAGTTTAAGAAGCCAAGTCAATTCAATGTAAGGTTTTCTCTTAGTAAAAACGTTGTCTCTATGACCACACACCAGTACTCCATTTAAGAAAACATACTTCGAGTTTTGTATTCACAAACACAGGTGAGGGTCAGTGCTTTCTATGCTATGTAATGTTTAACTGGCCTCTTTTATGCAACATGTTTGGGGGAGACATTAATACAAATACTGTGCAGTACACGATGACTGAAAATTACCTGGGCTGCTGTACCCTGAACCTCAGTCACTTTTCTGTTTCTGTAAAAAGTGAGGGAGAAAACATCCCTTTTCTTAGACCTACTTGACAAAGCAGGATCTACTGCAGGGTGCTCAGTAAATACGAATCAGTTGACCTTTAAAATCATATGGATTCTTATAAGTAGAGTGCTTTTCTTTCCTTTTTACCTGCAAATGTCATAGACCAGATCCATTCAGGAAGCAAGCTCTTTGAACTAGGTCTCTCCTCCATTAAGAGACTTAGGGAGCCTGGATTACATCAGCTGCTTCTATTTTCAGCTTTCTTCTCTAGGTAACTGACCAGTCTGTAGAAGGTACTGAAGGCTGTGAGCTGACTCAGAGTCTACTATCCTTTTTAGGCAGATCATCCTTTCCAGCCATGTACTTGCAAAAGGTTGTGACAAATTCCTGTAAAATTCTGTCCAATAATTTAATGCATTTCCCAAAGTAATTTCACATCTTCTTGGGGTAATAAAAGTAGATTTGTAAAATTCTATTATTGCAATTGTCCTCTCAATCGGTGTTAAATCTAGCAACCTATATTTATTGAGGATAAATAGTAGGAATTTAATGAATAGAAGCATGTGAATTGTTTATTTCACCAGGTATCTTGTGTGAGTAGACACTCCTGTTTCAACTGAGCAGGGTGCCCCACCTGAAGCAGCACATTCTGCACCCCTCCACCACGTGTCAGCAACAAAATTGCACCAATTTAAACAAATTGGTAAACCCCTGTAACTGCAAAGACAAACCCTGTATGACAATAAAGATTTCTCAAGTCTTAATCAACCTAGCTGTAGTTTAAATATTTGTAGAGTTGAAAAGGTTTCTGTTGAGACCTCAGTATTTGTGCTGAATCACAGGACCCCCCTCTCCTTAGTCTTGCTGGGGATGATGAAATGGTCAACCTAAAGTAAGAGAGCTTTTCTCTGGTGCGCTTGGTTACTGGTTCTAAAAAAAATAATCAAACGCCAAGCGTGCAGACATCTGAATAGTTCACTTGACCTCTCCTAAAGAGGTCTCTATGCCATGATTGGACGTTATAATCCTACTTGATCTCCAGCAAGCCTGTGCATGCAAGGGGGAGTGGAAAAATAGCAAGGAAGAAATAATCTTTAGAAGTACATTTTCTTCTTTGCAGCCAGCTCAATTTTATACAGGGCAGATTAGTTAAACCACAAAGAAGAAAGTGTTTATTTTTGTTGTTGTTCAAAGGGCTTTTTGTTCTACTTTTGAGGAGGAAATAGCACAGAAATGTAAACTTTTTAAATGGTTTCTGCTGAGCTGTCCAGCTACATTTCCATCAAAAATCTCTCCCAAATTCTCTCCCATGACAGTGAGGGGCCTCACTACCAGGCTAGCATCCCATGCAAATGGGACAGCAAGTCACTGCTTGACCCCTCCTCATGGAAACACCTGGCAGCTACCTGCTGCTGGCCTGGGAGCCACAGGGCTGGCATGGGCTTGGGTTGTCAACATGTTAGCCAGGGCTTCACAGCAGGATTAATTCGCTGGAATTTTAATTCCTGCCAGTTTGTTTCTCCTGTGGGGCAGCAAGTTGGTGTGAGCCCAGCACTGAGCTACATCTGTTTCCAGCTCAGCCCTTTGAGCCCAAGTTGCCATAATGACTGTGGGAAGGCCAGCACAAATAGAAAGAGAAGAAACAAGGCTTTTTGTTTGGCTGACAGCAGAGTAGCACAGATACTCTTCTGGTAAGGCTGATTCAAAGCAGCTGCCTCTTCCTTTCAAAAGACAGGGTAGCTTTGAAAATCTGTAAATATAAAGGTGCCTTTTAGGTTTTGTCACAACGCGATGGATTTGAAAAGCGGGGAGAGGAAGATCAGGTGGTGGCATCAGAATTTCACCAAATGGCTAGGATTTGTCTGTCCTACTCCTGTCCCCATCAGCACCTCTTAAATTCAAGGTTTTTCTAAACATAAATGATTCTAGATGGATCATCCACTACTTAAAGACCCATGTTGCCAGCTCTGCTTCCTCTTTTCGCTTTCACACAAACACAATCCTATTGCAAATCCAATTCTCTTACCAATGCTAGGTATTCCCCCCAGGGAAATGCCAGGTTTGTTAAAGAGTGGCACAGCATCCAGCCCAGCAGTCCAAGGTTGCCTGAGCAGCATGCCATCTTCCTCCATTAGAAAGAGGAATTAGTGTTCAAGATTTTTTTATTATTATTTTAATGTCAGTGGTAAAACCTGAATTCTTGTCTTCCTCCCTTAATAGCTCCGGTAGCTATGGTAGCTATCCTAGTTAGAAAACTGCATGTACTAAAGCCCTGTTTTCTCCTGATTTCTTACATTATTTTTGAAATCAAAAGTACCTTATAGCTGACAATCTGAAATGAGTATCCTCCTCCCAAGCCTTTGTACAACCTGAAGGCAAAAGTCAAGTTCTTTAATACAAACTATGAGACCTGACAGACTTGGAACCTTAGCTTCGGTTTTGACATTGTTTCTTTCCAAGCAGTGACTATGTGCTTTGGAACTTACTTGGTGAAACAGCTCTCACTGATGTTTGTAAGGCCGTCTAAAATGCACACGACTCTGCTTCACCACTGATATGCGCCAGCTATTCTTGCAAAACCTCAGCCATGAGCTCTCAGCTTCTCACAGGGAAGAGAGTAAATACAAGTAGGTGTACAACTACCCTAAGTACAAAATGAAGCAAGGGAGGTGTTAACCACAAACAGCTCTCTCTTCAGTGAGTGCCTACTGGTTCCCAACAGCAAGCTAAAGATGGTATGCACAAAAAATTATACGCTATAATACTTAGAGTCTGCAGGCATTGCTACACCAAGCCTCAGTCTAATCGTAATGACTTGGGAAAGTCACTGCAGCAGTCAGTGAGTTACTTTTCAAAGCAGGCGTTTTACACAACAATACAGATTTCAGCTTTTGCAGGGGGAGGACAACAGTGTTCTTGCATCAGTGTTTCATTCAAATTGCATTTTGCTTCCACTTTTCCAAAGTTTGGCTTTGTTCCTTCAAGTGGTGATACACAAATCCTACCCTGGAAGGAGACAAGATCAAGTTTGTTCAAAACTAGTATGTAAAGATAACAATAGCAATGAATTATGAAGCTGATACATAAAACTCTGTGTTGAGTTTTAAGTGCAATTAATTGCTTTGCTGATACCCTTCACTTGTTCCAAATGGCCATAAAACATGGCATTCAAAGAGCTGTTGCATTTAATTTTTATGGTAGCTAATATGATACTGACTTTATAACATTCTTACACATATTAAAACTGTTCCAAAAATAACATTAACACAAATAGTTAATTAACATAATTCAGTGCTGAAAAAGAAAGAGAAAAAAAAAAAAAAAAAAAAAACAACACCAAAAAACCCACAAACTAAAACATGCCCTTGGAACAGGTTCCTTTATTAAAAATAAGACAGAGCCCCACACAGTCACAGTATAATCCATTTATTAACATATCTTGTGAGCCATTGGTGTTGATCCAAGGGACTCGATGGTTTTGGCAACAGCCTGATTTTAGAGGTACTCAGTCCTCAGTTAGTAGAAAGGGGTTTTAATAGGACTGAGTGGGCTGAGCGTTCCTCCTTGATGTAGGGAATTAAACATTTTCTTGAATAATTAAAGCCCAAGACATTGGTCCAAGTCACAATGCCTCATTGCACAGGGAGCTGTCCCCAGCTGGTAACCACCAGGGGCTCTTCTGTTCCTGTGTCCACATTCTCTAGGTACAAGAAACTCCCAGCAAATCTATCAATATGGTGTCACTTAAATACAGTTCATCTGCCAAAAGCTTTCCTCTGATTGTTGAAGATACACATAAAAAGTTGTCTTCAAGTGGCTGATGGATCATCACAACTTCAGGATATTAGTTTCAGAAAGGAAGGCAGATAGACAAAAAGCAAGCCTAGTTCTCCTACCCCTGAGAACGCAAATATCCATGTTCCCGTCTCCTAAGCAATCACTCCGCTAATACCTTTGAGGAACTGATCTACTATTCTCTGCTATAAAGGTACAAGGATTACAAGAGTAATTGACATCCTGTCCAGGTTCATAAACAGCTGCCTAATTAATTATAGCATAGAACAACTCCTAGAAATCCTCTGAACAGAATTCAACTGCACAAACAGGTTAAATCTTTAAACCAGCTTCAGCTGGCCAAAGCCTGGGTTGGTGTCAAGACAGGGCAGACGAGGGTACCCAGGCAGGCACTACAGGTCAGGGCAACACCAGCACTGGGTCAGCCTTCACAGAGCACCAGGGCATTCTCTTAGGAAGAGGGGTAACTGGAGCATTAATAGCTGCTCCTTCGACACTTAACATACACACCACCTAGTCACCTGTCTTTCTCACACAGCCAGTGTGTACCACGCTGCTACAGGAACTTGTTTCACACAGCATTCCCATGGCACAGTGCAGTTGCCAGCAAGAGTAACTGAGCTGTCAGCTCCTAGGAGCGCTGCCTCATCCCACTGACTAATGCTGCTAGGACAGACTGCCTCTGCCCTACAGCTATGTCAGCCAGGGCAACACTCCACACAGATCGGCAGGTGTTCTCTGCCCAGAGCTGCATTATGCTCCACAGCCATACCTACAGCAACTGCTCTGAGCTTAGAGGTGCTGCTGCACCTGCCAGAGACATAGGGTAAATTGACCTTGGCTGGTTTTCTCCCCATTGTAGCTGCCACCAAAACTATACCAGCAAGTTTAAAGTTATCTCTAGTATACACACATAATATACATACAGTGCTGAAATCACTTACAGCATTGCCTACTATAGAAAACAGTACTGAAAATCATCAGCAGATTATTTTCTCAAACTGTATTCAGTTCTGGCTACCAAAGCTTAAACACCAGCAGAAAGAGAAGGCATGGAGAGAGAGTTAGCATCTTATCAGATAGATGGACAGTTTGAATTGAAGAGAAACAGAGAAGCCACAGTTTTAGGAAGGGAACTATCTGTAGAGTAAAAGATGACAATATAAAGCAAGGCCCCTTATTTCCACTTACAGCTGAGAACACATGGATAGACGGGATTCAATGAAAACAAAAGGCAATTTATTCTGGAACTATAAAAAGAAACAATGTGCTACAGAGTATAAAATGATATTGGTTCTCATTGCCAGAAAATACCGAGGTTTAGTTGGATTAAATAAGAGATTAAACATTTATATGGAATATGAAATTTGGTTAGATTAAACAATTTTTTAAAAGTTAGGGAGATGAACTCTGACATTTAGGAAAATTTAAAAATAAATAGTGCACAGTGTTTGTGCAATACCTAGAAGGCTGAGTACTTGTACTTTTATTTTAATCGTGATAGCAATGCAAGTGATTAACTTAGATGGGCCACAAAATTTCCCAAAAGAGAAGGCTGTTAAAACTTGCTCAGTACAAATGCACACACACTGTCCTTTGAAATGTCTGCTGCTGGGCAACATTAGGTACAAAATACAAGCCCGAGTGGCTGGGTGCTGCTCATCCAACCAGACAATTCCAGTAAACCCAGTGGCAAAGTACGTGAGTTCGGCTTGGGCTGCAAAGAGCAATAGTGGTGTTCTGAAACAGGTCAGGACAACTGAGGAGAGTATTTGCAGGCTTGCATACAGTACAAGTAAGGTGCAAAATTAGATGGAGATAAGATACTTCCTTCCCTCCTCCTGGCTTCTGCAGGACTCACAGAACGTTAGCTACAATGATTCTCACAGCTTTCATGGTGACAAAATCCAAGAGAAATATTTTGGGCTGGAACATGGGAATCTCAGGTTATACTGCCAGGCCTGTCTCATACTTTTTACACGGTCATTTTTAATAACTCCTGAATGGCAACCAGTAGGCTTAAGGAAATAACCTTACAGGTTCAATCCTTTCTATATTTCTATGCCTCTTTGGGTTATAGGCATGAGCTGGAAGATCAAACCAGGTTAAACTAGAGGTGTGACAGCACTCAAGGCACCTACAGCATTCTGGTTTGGCAGGCTGACAGTTAAAGCCAAATCCCTCTCTGTTCCCAAACAGGTACTGCTACTGCCAGCATGAAACTTGGGATTTAACCCCCTGCAAGACAAGAGGTCTGTAACGTAACTGTCCTCGGTCCTCCTAGTGTTTTAATTCCTGGGTGATAAGGAACAGTCTTCAGCTTATTTCTTAGGGACTCTCTGCCAGCAGGTGTAGGACAACTTGGCCAGCACGGAGCCAAGCAGGGCACTACTGAAGGACCAATCCTAGCTCTTCAGACAGGGTTATCAGCACAAGCCGACTGCAGACATTCAGCCCCACGAGAAGAGGCACCAACAGATCAGATCAGTCTCAAGTGCCAATCTGCAGGGGTTCTTACACTGCATGTTTTAGAGATTCCTACAATTCTTTTTTAAAGTAAAGTTTCCAAGCAGGACATTTAAACAGCCCATTGCAGCAGCTGTAACCCAACTGCCTTGTAATCTACTGGAGAGAGTAAATGCAACTGTTTGGTTTAACATTCACACACAAAAATAAGATACCTCACCAGGTCAGCACCTTTAGATTAGCTGCTTTAGAGATGACAGATTAAAACTTTAGGCAATCACTGCTAGTTGAATCCAAGACAATTTCTAGGACACTGTCACCACTCGTCCTGTGAGATGACACAGCTAATCCACAGGCTGCACTCTGCCTTCCGTTCTCGCCTTGCTAATCCCTAGGTACCAAACACCTCAGTGCCTGGAGTCCACACATCCCAGACAGCAGGCCAGTGTCTGACCCAGTCAGTGCCTACACCACGGTGCACGAGGGAGCCCCAAACATGCACATTTGGCACAAGTTCCACATGTCCCATACCATTTTATTAGGCCATGTTTGGATGATCAGTTATGCAGCAACACTGCTTCTGAACAAGACTTCTCTCTGGCTTGGCCACACAGTTAGAACACACTGTTGTGCATTGCACAGCTGTTAACACACTCAGCCCCTCTATTTGTATATTTCTTTACGCACTCAAGAACAGTAAGTTAGCTTCCAGAAGTAAGGAAGACCTAAGAGTAGGAAACTATTCACTTGTTTTGATAAGAGGGAAGGAAGAAATTGAAGTATTCAACAACCCCTGCTTTCTCTCAGTATTTTATCCGTTCAGGCTGAAAGGTCTGAGCCTAAACTATAGCTTAATGGCACTGCTCTCATACTCTTAAGCCAGTTTACTTTCACTGAGAGGAATGAGAAGAGAAATAGTGCAGAGAGAAGAGAGGAAGCATAGTCCAAAGGTTGCAAGAATAGCACACACTTCAGAAAAGCAGGAAGCTGCTTCGCAGCACACTTACTGTTTTACACCTCAAGCAAATTACTCACTCCTTGTGTTCGTTCTGCATCTATACCCCAGCGTATTCCCATGTTTCACGGGAGAACTGTGAACACGAAGATGGTAAAGACTAAGACCACAAATAAAGGGCAGTTAATAACTATGATGACTAAGGTACCAAGAGAAAGTCCCTTCCATGCTGTTAAATTGTGTCAACACCTGTTTGAGATTAACATTTCATTTGGATTTAACGGAAAGTAACATGTCTATTCAGCCTTTTGGGGTCACATTTTTAAATTATTCACAGTAATCATGAGGGCAAGAAAGCTGTTGTCTCTTAAAAATGAAGATTTACTCTCACACAAACAACTGATTTCTGGAGACACTACTTTATGGAAAAACAAACAATCAAACACCAAAGAATCACTATATTGAGAAAGCAGCAACAAAACCATAGCATCTGACAACCAGAAATGTGTGGCACGGGATTACAACTAGAGGGATAAGCACCTCTTAGGAGGGACAGACACTAAAGGAATCATGTTGCAGAGGATCTGCTATTCAGAAGTGAAAAGGTTCCCCCTAGAGATCTAACAAGGAAGGAAAAAGAACCCAACTGAGCCTGTTGATCAGCTCAGGTCAAATCTGATTCCTGCAACTGAAGAGAGACACTTTATGAAAAAATATCTGAAGATTTCCACTATGCCAGAGCCTGTTGCCATCTCCGAGCATCTCACCTCCCCTTTCAGTGTTTTTCAAATGTTAAACATAGAAAAATTGGGTAATAGATTTACTGAGACAGGCATCTCCAATTCTGCCTTTTCTGTGAGCCAGGGCAAAGGAGTAACTGCAACTGCCTTACAGGACTTGGATGGTCAGAGCAACACAGACTTATTTGCCCTACCAGTGTACACCTGCTTTCTCTGCTCAGATATTTGGGACTAAAAGGAAACCAAAGAAAGAATCATCCATAACTGGTTTTCTCCCAGTTCTATATTAAAGTCTTTTCCCAGTGTCCAAATGACAACATAAACCTCCACCAGTCACAGGCCAGAAGCCACAGCCTTCAGCTGCTGCAGGGCAGAAGGATGGTACGTTGAAGTTCCTAGGGCTCAGACATTTTCATTTTAGCTTGGTCACTTTCTTGATCCAGGGTACGTATTTGCTGACCTTTGTGTACACACCAGGGGAATCCTTTCGACCACAGCCATAACCCCAGGAAGTGATTCCCAAAATGATCCAACGTCCATTTGACTTCTGACACATGAGTGGGCCTCCACTGTCACCCTGGCAGCTGTCCACCCGTTTATCTTCAGAGAGGTTCCCAGCACAAATCATGCGGTTAGTGAACTTCTGTCCATAGCGGGCCTCGCAATCTTCCCGGGGGAGAAGAGGCACCACCCCCTGCAGTAGTGTTCTCGAATAGGACTTCCCTGGAACAGAACAGATCAGCCAAACCAATTCACACATAGACAAGATGCAACCAAGAGCAACAGTTCCCAGCACAAAACCAGATATTTGTACATTTCGTGTCAAGAACGTGGCACAGAAATAGGCCAAACTCAGCATCTCTGAACCATCAGAACTTCAGAAAACAGTACTGCAAAGCCAGACCACAAAAAAGAAATGTAAGATCAAAGAAATGGGGAAGAGGTTAGATCAAAGGATGAGTCTTACTCCTGCTTTTGCCAACACATAACTTGAACCTTGTGTAATTTATTTCACCTCTCTGAGCCTCCATTTCCTCCTCTATAAAACAAGGACAGTGTTTTCACAAGGGAATAAATGCAGTAACATTTGTGATGTGCTCACTCCTCAGAGAAGTTTTGGAACATGTTTCAGAGACATCCAAATATTATTCAAAGGGAGCTTACTTCATCTTTGGCCAGGCTTGTTTCTATTTGCTCTGATCTCTTTATTACCACAGACTTGGTCAGAACGTAAGGATCATGTGCTATATTATAGTATAAACTTTCTGTGCCCAAGATTTACAGTAATTTACAGACTTACTGTAAGTTCACAAGGTAGTAGGTGACTCGTTTGGAAAGCTGGGTTTGGTGTGTGGGAGGGATTCTAGCCAGTAAGTCCCAGTACAGCTTAAGGGAGTCACATGGCTAAGTTGCTCCTTGATCCTTCCCAGGCACCCCAAAATGACTCCAAAGGCAAATGTATATTCTCAGTTAAACACTTGAGTAACAGCTAGAGAAACAGCTGGAAAGGATGGGTAAGGCCAAAATCAACATACAAGCCCCTGAGGCTATTTGCTTTTTGGCAGCAAGTCCTTCTAAACATATGGATTTTCTCCAGTTACAGCAGCCCTAGAAAGGCCTCCTTTCCTAAATCCGTGTTTTGCATCTATGAACCCCAAATGTGGAAGGGCTACTCAGCCAGTCACAAAGCTTTGTTTAGTGTTTAAAGCTGTCTCTAGATGAATGCATCCATGTAAGGACACCACCGAGCCCAGCATTTTAAACCATCGCATTGAGAGAGTTAAGGATTTAGTAATTAATACTTTTTAGAATATTTCCTGCTTTCTTTTACCTAGGAAGCATCATAGCAACGCAAGATGGCAGGCACAGGCTGTCTCAAACCTAGTGCAGAAACCAACATCAGAGCCCAGCTGTCCCTGGAGCAACATCTGGGGAGATTCAGTGACCTGGCTTCCAAGAAAGGTCAGCTAATGCACAGGAAGAACACTGTCTCAGGTATCTCCCCCTGCACACGCTCTTTATAAATAAGGTGGTCTGAGAAAGATTCTTTCCATTGCTGAGCTCCCATTACTACAGCAGGAGGTCATGGAAACACGAGGGCCTCCCTGAACAGTAGACAGGCTTTGTGCACCAGCTCTGCACAGGTTGTTGTCTAAAGGTTTTACTGTGGGTAAAAATGCATGTAAAAGGGGGGAGAAAGAGAGTACTATGACCAGGTGGCAGCATTCCCCTCTCCCACAACTTCAGAAGGATGCTATGGCTACTAAAACTTCCACCATGGGCAGATCCAAGACAGCTTCAAAAATCAGAAAACAGTGATCACTGCCACAAAAATCACCTTATTTCCCGCTCCTTGACACAGCCAACAGGAGCATTAAGAACCTGGCCTTGGGTTGGGCAGACGTAAATTAATAGTGCATATAGACTCCTCAGTCCAGAATCCCCCATCCATCTTGCTCCTCAAAGCCCTATCACTTACCTGTGTCTCCCCAGCCAGAGATGATGCAGGCTTGCCTGTTGATGTCAGACTTCTCTTTCCTATCAGGAAGGCAGACAGGCAGAACGTGGTGATTGAAGGAGAGACAGTGACCTTCTCTGCCCCGCATTCGGACCAGGGCAATGTCATTATCATTGCTGCCGGCCCAGTAGTTCCTGTGGAGGACAATCCTCTCCACAGGCAGCTCCCTCTCAAACTCATCCTTCACACCTGTGTGGTAATCGCCTACCCGCAGCAGGTAGCGTCGTACATCAACACCAAACCTAGAGAAAAAGACAGGCAAGACCTTGATACTCCTACCAAGAGAGAAACAGACTGATGCAAGTCTCAATTGCTTTGAGACTGAACCACCTCCTCACAAACTGATAAAGCAGTGCCAGGTTCAGAACTGTGGGATCTCTTTAGCTGATGTGATAATGCCAGCTGTTGCAATCACTATCTACCACACACCAGATTTTTTTCCATAAAAAGGGCTACAGCAGTTGCAATAGGCTTATAGACTTATCTTTTCACAGTTCCTTAAACCACAGGAAGAATGACAAAATGTTGGTTCCCTTTAGGTGTAAAACCTTGAAGTTAAGAAGGCAGGTGTAAGCAGTGAGGGATAAAGCAAGCCTATCATGAGGCATCCCTGTAAGAGCTCCAAGATCACACATAACATAACCTGAAGGTTTTGGTTTAGAAACTTTTCCCATGTAGTTCCACTGCACTGGGAGGTTAACCTCATATGAGGTTATCTTGTTTGTCTTTGAGAATCCCTCAGGGCTCCCCACTCTCAGACACACCTTTTGAAGCAGTGGGCTGCAGTCACTACCCAGCAGCTGCTGATCAGTGTTGCCCCACACAGCAGTCGGGTATCTCTATGAAAACCTTTCAGCCGCAGTGAGACCTGCCAGGGCCAACCACCTCTGAAGAAGAAACAGAAGAATAATAAGCATCACATACACAGGAGCTGTTTTCTTTTCCCATTTGCTCTGCCCTATCTGGGCTCAGCTGGCACGCATTCTCCTCTAGATGGGCCCATTGGTACAAATGAAGTTCAAAAAGTCACAAGGGAAAATGTTTTAATAAATTCACCATCTGCCAGCCTATTTCCAGAGTCTTTAGGAAGCTGGAACCAGTTCTGGCTTTTTCAGCAATTACCTGAGAGCCTTGTTTCCACCTATGATCCTTTTCTTGCGACGGTGAAGCAGGCGCATGCCACACACACCAGACTCTGGACCTGCACAGCAAAGTTAGAACAGCTGGGTAGATATTTTCAGCTTAAATATCAACAACTGCTGTCAAAGAGCCAAGATATCATTCTCCTTCCCTGAGGGCATTAATCTTCCTGGTAGCTGTCTGCATTGTGCTGTGCAAAGGAATTTACAGATTTGTTCCCAAAGCTTTCCTCAGTTTTAGTGGAGGTGTTTACCTCCAGTATTTGTAGTCCTATGCCAGGAATGGGACATCTACAGCTATTTCCTCAGTGCTCTAAAACCCGAAGTTTGCTCATAGTTACTGCTCTAAGAAGGGTGTAATGACATAGCTCAAGGGGAGTTCTGAAGGGCCAAAGACCTGACACAGGTGGAGCTCCTGAGACTAGGCTGGAGCACCCTGTGCTCCTGAGAAGAGACAACAAAAAAAAAAGAGTAGGAGGTACAAGAGACTATATGCTTATTTTGTAGCTAAAGCTTCAGCAAAAAAAAAAAGAGAAAAACTGCAGTACAAAAGCATCCACAGATCCTACAGCTCAAGCTCCAGACTTCTCTGTAGAAAAAATGGGCATATCACCTGTTCTCCTCATATCTTGGACCTTCTCTTCCACATAGTCACAGATCACACCAGCATCTTCACTGTGCCAGCAGCCGTGAATCCCAGTGTCAGGCCTGCCACACTGCCCCAGGGTGTGCTCCATGCCACTGCATTCTACATTGTTCAGATGGATGGGCCCTTGGCCTTCACCAAAATAAGCCATTGCCCTGGCTTTTGCTGTACCACTGCAATGAGAGAGAGGGTGGCTAACCTGCAATAAGCAGGAGGCAGGTGAAACTCAGCACGTTTTAAGAGAAATGATGTCTGTAGATCACTCCATACACAGACAGTAGCCCAGTACCTGCTGAAGGCAGCATGAGAATAGGATTCTAATCCCTCAAGCAGATACAGGTCTGCCAGAACTAAGAAATGAAGCTCTCGGCAACAGACCCAGAAAGACACCATTCCCCCCAAGAGTTATTTCTATCTGTAAGATGTATCTATCAGATCTCTTACCTGAAACCAAGTTGCCTGCAAACTACTGCAGCATCTCTGTCTGTCCAGCCATCATCACAGACGCTGCCCCACTGCCCATTCACAAATACTTCAACCCGTCCCTCCTTGGTGCTTTCTCCATCCACTAGCCGCACAGGAGGCCCTGCAAGAGAAAACACAAGGGTTGCTGCAACCAAAAATACCAAAGGACACGAGGTGTCTAGAACTTGGGTTCTACAGGAAAAAAACAAACCCTAGAGATCAGTAAGCTTAAAAAAAAGGGTGGTGTTGGAGGGTGGAGACCATATATGAAAACTATATCCCTCATTTCAACTTCTTGCTAAATCGGTAGACTGCATGCATATTAATTTATTTAATACACTCTGTAATTCATATTCTGAAAGCTGAGTAAAGACGAGAACAAGAACAGAAGGAAAGGTATTAAGTGCTTAGGCAAGAATGGACAAGCTTAAACATGCCTTGGAAATAAATCCATTAACTGATAAAACTACTGCATTATTCTAGGCAAGAAAAGGAGTTCTATGTCCAGGAAAAACAATAACAAAAAATTAGATGCCACATATTTCAAAGAAAAACAGCTGACAAATTGTGAAGTCTCCTGCAATAGAGAAAGCAAAGTCTATCAGGCCTCATATAAACAAAAAGTAAGTTGTTAACTTAAGATACATTTCCAATTTGAATTAAGAGGGTACCATCCAAAGAAGAGAGTGTCAGTAACCACACAACAGCCCCTAACATCTGAAGTCCTCTTGCCTTGACAAGGTGTGACACTAGTGTAACTACATCAGTTGCCTGATGCGTCTAGTCAAAGGGTTCCCATGTTTCCATAGACATGGGGCTGAGGCATTTCATCAGGGAGCAACGGCACAGGAAGGCAGCCACCAGCCCTCAGTTTCTCAGGTTTGTATTAGAGGCTGCCAACATAATTCTCTCCAGTTTCCATTTCTCTACAGGTCTGGCTGTACATCTGGTAGCAGAGCCACAGCTCTGTGGCTCTGCCCCCGAACAGCCAGGGCTCATTCCTATGAATCTTTCTCAGAAAGCTGTCTTCTCATTGAGCCCGCACAGGGAAAAGTCCCATATCTGCCAGAGTTTCCAAAGGAACAAAGCAGCACGAGATACTTTCTTACTGCCCAGAGCAAGGCGCAAGACAAGTTACCCAGGCTGCCATCAGCGACTGTGTTGCTCTCAGGGGAGCAGCGGACCCCCACGTCTTCAGCGTGCGAGCAGTCGTGCTGCCCCCAGTTGCTATGGGGACAGTCCAGGAGGGAGAGCTCTGTCCCCACACAAGCCACATCATCCAGCAAGATCAAGCCTTGGCCAGCAGCGTAGTCCCCTTCAGAGGCCAGGGAAGCAGGACCACTAGAGGAAAGAAACAGAACACAACATCAGATTCATTACAACTAGCTAATCCCACAGAGGGGCCCAAGGTCAGACCCAAAGGGAAGCCAGGCAACTCCCCTGCAGACGTCAGCTCTGGTATTGGTGCCCTCCCTACCTAAGCTACTCAGTGACACACCAGCTGGCAGCCAAGCAGCTTGCACATCTCACCATCAGCTTTCAGGAAGGCCCAGTCAGGCCATTAAGAAAATCCTTAACACTACACTTTTTTGTCCTGATGGTCTTCATTCAAGCACTGAAGCAGTTGGTACAGTTTAGCTACAGAGCAAATGGGTAATAAAGTTTAGCTGACAGAGTAGACAGGCTGGGAGTGCTGAGCTGATATATCTGGAAATTTAAGGAGCCATAAAACAGTATCAAGCCTGTTATCTGCTTTCAAAACAGGTCAAAACAAGAGGTAACAAAGATATCTTTTTCCTGGGAAAGTACGTGGACACCTAATAATTTTTCCTGAGTAAAATTGCGTAACGGTAATAATCCTTCCACCAAAAACAGAATTCAAGGAAGTAATGTCTGGCCAAACCCATTAAAGAGACATGGAATCTAATCCTTGAAATTAGGAAGCACAGATACTACAAACACTTGGTCCTACCTGAAGCCCAGCTGCCTGCAGACCACCTGGGCACCAAGGTCTGTCCAGCCGTCATCACACACTGTGCCCCAGTCTCCGTTGTAATAAACTTCCACCCTGCCTTCACTGGAGCTGCGACCACCAGCCAGCCTGACAGTGCCCTCTGCAAGGGGTGGGAGAACAACAGACCAGAGCTCAGTAAGGAGAAAAATAGGCTGAACCCCACTTCTGAAAACCCTCTACACCCCACAAGAGGAAGAAACCAAAAGGTGCAGATAGTTGTCGGTACTCAAAAAACAGACATCCCTCAGCCTTTCCATGCCACCTGTGGAAAGCAATGAGAACACCACCTAGGCTGGCTCTGATTCATTTCCACCTGCGTAATATGGCAGTAAGGCTGCATCTGGATGGCACAGAGCTGTAGGTATGTACCTGTGAAAGGGTCACAGGAGACCCCAGCATCTTCAATGTGGTCACAGTTTTGTTGTCCCCAGTCACTTTTCTTGCACTGGTCAAGTGAGAGTTCATTGCCTGAGCACTCCACTTCATCCAGCAGGATTGGGCCAGATCCCTGCCCAAAGTGAGCCCATGACAAGGCTTTTGGGTTCCCACTGCAAACGATATACACACATACGCTCAGTAAGGAAGGTCACAATCTTGTTCACTTGTATTCTGCCTTGCACAAGGACTCTCTGACACTAGACTGACATCCTTCCATAAGTAATGTGTATTTCTGGCACAGTGGTGTTGCCAATTGTTAACCAAAATGCCTTGATGGAAAGTCTTATAATGAGACCTCCCAATACATAAAAAAACGTGTCCGTAACAAGAATGGTTCAGATACTTGAGAAATTCTGAGGACAACAATGCCTCAATCTCAATGACAGGCAAAACTCTCAAAGTTGGAAGGATTTCAAATTTGACTTAACTATTTTTAAACAATCCTGCGCCAATTTGGTTTTCAAGATTGCTCAGTATACAACAGCTCCCATGTTAAATGCTGGATGGCACAGAGAATGAGGTGTTCTTTTGCTTTCCCTGACTGAAAAGGATAGGGGCAGTCACTCAAACTGAAGGTATTTAAATTTAAACTAATGACTGCAGTTCACCTATGGAAATCACCATGGCAAGTTATCAATGAGGCCAAGAAGATATGCATTAGGACATGTATGTAAAACTAAGGAACAGGAATCAACACAAACAAGCCTTGGATAGGAATACACCAACTCTTTTATACAGCATAAACCCACAAAACAGACTGATTTTATACTGAATTAAGTACAAAAACCCTTTATAGGATGACTGAGGTTTTGTACCCTTTCCATAGAAAGGGCTGGTACTATAGTGAAAGGAGATGCTCTCACATTCTTTATTCAAACTACTTCTGCTACTTCTGTTATCACTCCGTGATGAACAGCAGGGAAATTACCTGAGTCCAAGCTGCCTACAAACCACTTCAGCATCCCGGTCATCCCACTGGTCATCACAGATGGTACCCCACTTGCCATCGTGGTAAACCTCCACTCGCCCTTCAAAGCTCTCCTTTCCCCCAACTAAACGCAATGGGACACCTACACCTGTGTTGCAAAAAAGAAAAAGAGATCAAAGCAGAGCAAGACAGAGACAAAGCACATCCAGCAGTTGAGGGTGTAGAACTATTCACAAGCCAGAGGATCTGTTAGGATGCTCTCATCCCATCCTACCATATCCTCCCCTCCAAACCCCCCAGAAGCATCCATGACTGCATGCCACAGCATGAGATCCACAGATAGCTCTTTAACTGGCTCCTACAGTGACAAGGACTTTGCTATCTGCAAAAAAAAAAAAACAAAAAAAAAAAAAACATTTTTAATAAGAGGGGATGTGCTCATAAGCAACTGCTACCTTGCAATGATTTTAGAAGTGTGCCCACTTTGAGTATTTGGGATTGAGAAGAGAGAGATCATTTTCCACTGTAAGGAAATAATCTGCACAGCAGGTGAAAGTAGAACATGCTCCAATGATTTGCTCTCCACAGCTTCCTGACCTCAGATTTAGCATCTGATCAGTAACAGTGGATTTCAGGTAACATACACACAAGAAACAGGTAATGAACCTCCCCTGGAGACTTACCTTCTGGAGGGACACACATTGCCATGGCGCTTCCCTGGTTACAAGTTCCTGACACAGCTTCCTGATAGCCACATTGCAGCAGGGCTTTCTCATCCCCATGGCAGTTTGCTGACTGCAGGTGCAGAGGAATAGGCCACAGTCCAGGATGACTCTTCTTTCCAGCTGTGCCAATCTCACTGGAATGGAGAATGCAACAGGATGATGAAACACTTATATTGCTTAAGTCACACTGTTTTCCAGCCCAGCTGTGGCATTTCACATCTAGTGAGCCCAGTTGACTGGGAGTGCATAATGGAACGTCAATTTTCAGTTTGGTGGAAAAATTCAAAACAAGCCCAAAGCAACTCCCCCTCTCCCTTCCCATGTAATCCATTCTGTCTTCCCACTGACAGCAGTGGAGTTGAACTCAGAAACGGCACCCTCATTTGAGAGTGAATGAATGAAACAACCTGTCAACAGATTGTAACATGTCAGCACATCTAAATATCTGAATAAACTTTTTCTTTCTCTGTTAGTCTCATCTCCTTGTTGTTTGGAAGTTTGAATAAGTCCAAATAAGAGATTCCCTGAGAAGGTTCATAGTCTCAAAATCTCTAATAGATCAGTACAGTAATTACAGCTGTTAATACTAAAAAGGGAATATGGTCACTCATCACAGACTCAAACACAAAGTTTCAGAAACTTCTGTTTTAAAAAGTTCTTGCAAACGCTGATTGGTGTTGGGCAAAACCATGTGAAAAAAAAAAAAAAAAAAGAAAAAAGAAAATCTGGTAAAGGACCCTGGTAAGCGGGCAATCAGCCCACAAAACAAACTTCTCTCCCAGCCAATGTATTATGCCAGAAGAACAGTAACCAAAGAGGTTGTTCTCTCAGAGACTGTATGTGCATGTAACACTTGCAACCATAATGAGGCTCTCACCTGAGACCTAGTTGCCTGCAGACAACACTGGCATCCCAGTCCGTCCAGTGGTCAGCACAGATGGTGCCCCAGAGTCCACCAAAGTAGAGCTCCACACTACTATCTTCAGCCAACCGCACAGCACCTTCAAAAAAAAAAAAAAAAAAAAAAAAGGTTTGGACTTGGGTGTAGTTGAGCTGAGCTAAACCTGACTTCTCTCATCCTTGTTTTGGAGTGCTGTTACTGAAATGATCTGTATGTGCAGAAAGTGGCACCTCAACACGGGCACACAGCACACCTACACCTGCATCCTTCACTTTAACGAAGCCAAATTTGAAAGCACTTACTCAGGTGAGGGAAGAGACTTTGCTATTTCATTTATTATCTGTTCTGCAAAATGCAGTTAAAAGAAGGAGCATCAGAAAACAGGAGGACAAATGGAAGTGTTGCTCGTGAGTTGGTGTATGGAGAGAGCTCAGCTCCTCCGCATGCCTCAAGATAAACAGCAGTCCTTGTATTGGCACAGCCAGGACTTTTATAGTAAGTCTAGGACCCACCTTGCTGCAGAAGATTTACAAACCTATCCACAGAATATTTGTCCTTGTTTTATTTGAACTGCTGCAATTATATGAGGAGAGCTCAGATATGGACACTTAAGGAGTTGGAGAAGGTTGTTTTCCACATAACTTCAACTGCTTTCAAAATGGTATGTTAACAATAAGAAAAAGAAGGCTCTTTATATGAGAATTAAAACATTTATACAAGGCATTATGGCAGCTTAAATCAATTCCATACTATATACAGATGTTCTTCTCTCACACAGATTTGTTTTTAGTCCTAATTCATTTGACAATTTGGGACACTTAGTGTACTGTGCTTCTTTCATAGGGTATTATTTTATCTGCTACTTGCAAGTCTGTGCAGCACCCGTTTCTGGCCTGAACCCCTTGAGACAGTGTAGTCCAGGCTCTAGCAGAGATACCAAGCAGCTCTTACCCTGGTTACAGTCACAGTTAGCCCAGCCGATAGTCCCTGATGCAAGCCGGTAGAAGCACCAGGGTGTAGTTCCCCCTTCTGGGTTCCTGCAGTGGTTGTGGTCCCCTAAGCCACGGTCTGGGTACTGCTGCACATAGTCAGGGAAATCTGCCCAGTTCAGGCACTCTGCCCCAGCCTCAGTGACCGCCAGCGAGCCGTTGTAGTACCCAAGAGGTCCGACGCCACACACGCTGGACACTGGGCACAGAAAGGAAGCTGTTAGCATAACATAAGGCATCTCACATGGAGGCACAAACAATACTGGACATACTGGCTGATTTCCTGAACCTGTTTTGTGTCTACAGTCCTGACTACTACTTGTGTGTTTGATTTCAGTTATATTGTTCTTTAAGGCAGCTGCTACAAGGATGTTTATATATACTATCTAAAACCCAAGTTGATCTGTAAAAAACAAAATGCATAGACCTTTAAAACATGATAAGAGTGGGCCCAAACATGGACTATTTGAAATAGTTCCCATTACTGATTATTTCAGTAGAGGTATTCCCTTTCTCTGGGCCAGCAGATGAGCCTGGCTGACTCTTTGCCTCTACCTGCTTTGGTACCTGAGTATGATACTCTTAAGTTTGATCCTAGGCTCTTCAAAAGATTTACTGCCTGTTTAAACTGATTACAACTGAGAAGAGTTTAAAATTATCTGTCATTTCTATAGAACGGGAAGGTGGGAAATAGCACTGTACTTCACTGTATGTATGTTCCTTCTACATATTAACATAACCTGGCTTGTCTGAACTTATAGGAATGGAAAGGGAAAGGGAACCACTTTCAGTGGGGAGTGTAGAAGCCAGTATTCTAGGCCAGTGCCTACATGAATTATCTTATGCAAAGAAACCCCAACAAATAATTAAATATGGTCTAGAGAGAGAGAGAAAAGAAAATTCATCATTCATGACCCTGAAATAAGAAATAGGGAAACCAGAATAAGATTGTGTGTGAAGGTGTGTTTTTTAAGTGTGCACAAAACTGGAAAAGACAATTCAGAAGTTGGTAACAGTTGTAGTTCTATTCACTGAATATTCACTGAATAAACAAAAAAGATTTCAGAAAATCCTTCTGCTGTAAAGACATGTAAGGCAAACAGCAGGGGTAACTGACAGCTAAACGTTAGCTGCAAGGTACAAAAGTGAAAGTTCCAGTTAGCTGTCTGGAAAACACACCGTGCTTCTGGATTGACTGGGAATCTAAAAGGGGGGCATATGACAGGACAGTATTTACTAGGAGGAGCAAGCATGCAGAAAAGCCTAAACAGAAAAACAGATGAAAGGAAAAGAACATGGTAAAGGAAGAGAATCGCAAGAGTATTAGACATGAAGAAGAGAAAGAAGTCTGGCCATACTGGTGAAAGAGATAAACAGACATTGAGTTACACAGGAAAAAAGAAATGGTGGAAAGAAAGCAAAGAAGCCAGATAGCAGTGGTTCATCGTACCTGTAGTCTCAGCTCACCACTGCAGAAAAGAGTCTGCTTGATGACTGAATTAATAACTTCTTGTTCTTACCTGCACTCTGCAAATGGTTTTGGCTGGGCTGGGATCCCAGGAGAGCCTGGGAAAAGAAACAGAGCAAAAGCAGAGAGATGATTATCCGATGAAATAAACATGGGCATGTTCTGAAAGCAGCTCGGCCTTTTGCTGCTTTAGGCAAACACACCTTGGTAACCAGCCTCTTCCCTGTTCTCCCTATTGCTCTTCTTCAAACCCAATCACAGCTCTGCCCACTAACAAAAAAAAAATGAATAATTACTGGCCTGCAGAGATTTACCCTTGATCTAAGCAGTACATTACAGGGCTCTGCTTGCTCTTTCCAGGGTTTCAGCCCCAATGCTCTGAGCAAACAGAACTGGAAGTCAGACTGAGATGCCTACGGAAAGAAAAGGTGGAAGAAAATCGTTGTTACCAGTAAGAAAAAATGAACAGCCACACATTCTCTCTCCATGTAAAGGGTAAGCCATCTATGACCACACGAGTAAACAGATATATCTACCTGATGGGATGATGCTCCCAGGAATCCCTGTTAAAATAGTAATAAACACCCATATATGGAGTGGGAAGCATGTAGAGAAGAAAATCCAACATGGCTTTTTGAGGATTTTGTTTTTACATCAAAGTATGATACATCCTATGGTATTATTATCCAAATGTAGTATTATAACTAAAAACAAGAACATGGAACAAAGAATTCCAGCATCCTGTCCAGCCCCAAAACTGCATTTCCTCTTGTAGGCAGTGTTTTGGGTGATTATAACTTGACTGCTGGTTGAGAGATAGGGATCTCCACTTCAACACCATTACATGGTATGCAGGCAGGTGCAGGATCTTCACAGACCCGGAGTGAAAAGAAGAAACTGTACGTGCTTCTGCTAGCTCTGTGTAGTTTAACTCTTTTCTAAATGCAGCTGCTTATGAACAAACTTCTAATTCACAGAGCAGAGATGTGCATGTAAAGAAAACTGGCTATTGCAAATAGTTCTGTTTTTCTTCAAAATGCAGTAATTTTCCTTCTTTCAGCTTCACTTCTCCTTGGAAAAGGGTAAGAGTAAACTTTGGGAATTAAACCAAATCCACCTCTGGAGTAAGCCAGGACAGTCCCAACAGACAGCACACACCTCCTCATGGCTGATTTCATTTACAGATCGAGCTTATGAGTAACGGTCCAGCAGGTGTTGAGAACCACAGCCAAGCTTCACCATCATCCTCCAGAACTCAGAACGTGACGCTGCATATTGAAAATGAATTCCTGACACAGTTCAGGAACTGCACATCAGACCTCAGGTGCATATGCGCGAGGAGATGCACAGATAAAACAGTAATTAACTGTCAAAACCCTATTCAGCCAAAAATCCATCTGTCTTCACGTATCCAGCTGTTCTGAACCCCCATTATGTTCTATAAGACAGCAATGCTGAAGGATTCATCTGAGGATCTCAAAGCTCTCTGTAAAGGGAGGAAAGCGAGCTAAACTATGCTTTTGTGACTGTCCAAGATCACGCACAAGACAGGTGATCGAGGCATAATCCAGGTACCCTGACGTCCGGCTTCTAAGTGTGCACTTGTACACACATACAAGCCTGCAAGAGACAGAGGGATTAATAACTGCCTATATGAACGGCCAAACATCCTCTTCCTGGAGACTGACCATAAATGAAAGAACCGCATTCCAAGCAATATGCTTCTCTTTTAATGAAAAACTAGTTGCCAGTTTCTGTAGCAGTTTCCAAAATCCCTCAGTAGTCATCATCACCAAATTTTAGTGCATGCAACCTGTGCTGCAGTCACTGCCCCAGGTCTGGGTGGCTATAGATCATCAGTCCACAATAGCAATAGGGATAATCAGTCCATCAGTGAAGAACAGAAACAAAGGATCCCTCCTGCCAGGGTCACTGCAGTGCTTGAGTAACGTGGGGAACCTGAGCCAAAGCATCTGCAAGCCCTTGTGCATCTGCTTAGTTTCCTTTCCTGAATTTCATATGCAAAATGAAATAAATCCCTCCCCAAATCCTCAACCCTTCCCAGAGACCACAGCTGCCTAGATACTTGAGAAAACATATTCAGTGAGAACATGATCCACTCACAGAGATGATATTAAAAAAAAAAAAAGCCATGTGACTTTTTACAAGCAGATAGAACAATAATTTCTTACCTCCCTGCTTCTGAGACAGGATAACAGACTCAAGAGCTCTACCAAGAGCGTGAGTACTTTGGGGATCTTCATCCTTCCTGTTCAAAGTGGGCAGAAGCTCTTTCAAGCTTCACAGTCTCATTTTGCCGCTGGGCTCAGCTGCTGCCTCCTCTTCTTGCTCTCCAGCTCGGTTTCCCCAGGTGCAGGGCACTAGCTGCTACACATCGGAGGTAGTGGGATGCCTCTTTCATTTCTGCGTGGGGAAAGGGATGGAAGGGAAGGAATCAAAGTTCCCAAGAGCATCTTAAAATTTCACTGTCCTCTTCCTCTCCCCATCTCTTCTGCTTGACTCTTCTCAGAAAGGGAAAAGGAAGGGAGAGAAATAAGGGAGGAGAACATGCCCCAGAATTTCTCTATCACCTTTAAGAACAGCAGGAGGCAAGCGCAGACGGGTAGGGCACAGCCCTCGGCTTGCTCCCGCACCTCAGCTGTCCCCTCCCTTTCGCTCGCTGTCCCAGCCTCTCATTTTGCTGTGGGTATGCATTTCTCCCGAGTGCCAGCCTCCGCCTCTCCGCTGCTGTCTGCCCAGCCGCTCTCTCTTCTCCTGAAATTCCTTCTTTCCACAGCTGACTCTTCCTTCCCTCCCGTAAGCACAAAGGCTGCAGCAGCAGCAGGGATCTGGGGCTTCCTCCTGCAACAGCTCCAGCAGCGAAACTGAAAAAGGAAACGGCTTGTACACGCACATTTGCCAGAGATTATACTTGTTGGAAGGAATCTGGACTTTATCCCCCCTCCGCTGCCTCCTTGATTAGCTGCTTGCAGCTTCCTGAGGTCAGACTTTCCTCAAGCTTGAACACAGGTAAACGGGTCCCAGAAAATCATTTTAAGAAGCTTCCAGATTTCCCCAGGAGAAAAAAAACACGTGTCACAGCCCTCTCTAGGATGCATTCCCACTTTTCAGCTCTGCATCTTGTCATTAAGGGTATTGCCTCCAGAGATCTTTTTCATCAAGTGTCTTCTTGACCTTGGACTGTAACATGATTTTTTATTTGATCGGCTAGGGTGATTTCTACAGGATTGATCATTATTTTATTGCTACGAATAATCTTATTTTTCCCAGCTTACTGCTCCTTCATATAAATTAGAGCTAAAGGCTATAACAGAAGTATTAAACATTATTAAATCTAAGAAGGCTAATGCTCAATTTGAAGCTGTTCAATTTTTGATTTGTATATTTTAACATGCTCCCCATGCTGCTCCTCAGCTCAGTCTAATGAACATTTCCTACATTTATATTCTGATTATGGAGGGATTAACTCTTAGTGTTCTGCAGCATAAACCACAAAGGTCACCTTAAGAAATGAGCTCACTTCTGGCCAAACCTGTGGAGAAGCATTTCCAAAGACACCTTCAGCATAAAAACAAGAAACAGGCTGATACAAATCCATTGGCTTGATGAAAAGCCTCTTTTTTTCTTTTCCCACTTATTGCCCATTACTCACTTCACATGACAGTTTTGTGTTGCCTCATCTTTAGTCACTCATCAAATGCAATGAAATTCCACTACAGCTGGATCTTTTACAGGAGGACTGAGTGAGTGGTAGGAGGGAGCAGTTTCTTGAGTGGATTTGTACCACAGCGCATTCTGGACACCGTGGATTTGGCCAAGAATTACACTCAGTTAATTAGAAGCAAATCTCCTATATCCTATGATCCTCGTAGCTCAGGAGGCAGATGATCAGGTCAACAGAAGATGCAAATAGCTTAGATGCTATAACATTCTGTAACTCTCAAGCAGCATTTGTAAAAAGGAGCAAAACAAAAAGCAAAGATGAGAATGTGTTGGAATTTTAGAAGCACTTACTCCAGTGAAAACACGAGGAAAGGATGTACGACAAACAATAACAGAAAATCCACCAGCACTTAAAGAACTCCACTGCTTAGCCAGGAGTTTAGAGGTTGTTGATGCCACTTCAAAACTCCCAAGATGATGCTCACCTATTTAACTCTTTAGAACTGGAAAGGAACAGATGCATTCAACCTCTATCTGACATGTACTAATTGAGTTTAGAACCTACAGCAAAAGCCTGTACTGGATTTCTCTCACAGTAGCTTGCTTCCCTCTTAAGTAAAGGCTTCTCTAGATATTTTGAAGTGATTTACTCAAAAGGAAAATACAGACCAGTGCACCAAAAGCAAGAGAAGCCCAAGTTTGTTATTCAGCTTCCTGATGAACAACAAACCATGCCAAGATACACTGGTCTTTGCAGTAGTCTCTTCTATGGCGGGTCCTCTTTCAGAACTATTTCCTTCTTGCAGAGACCTCCCCCTGGTTTTCTTGCACTTGTAATGACATTTCCTTGAGATGGATTTCAGATACAAAAAGAGCTTCTCATGGCTATGCATCTCTTCTTCCTTCCCTTATTTGCTAATACTCTGCTATGAGTCAAACAACATCAAGATTTGCCTACACAGAAGGGTTTTACTATTTAAGTGACCACAATTTTACATCTAGTTACACTGGCATCAGTTTTCTCTGGACTCTCTTAGCTTTAACAATTTCCAAGACACCACAAACTAAATTAGCCTTGTCTGTGTCTATGACTGACCAAGAAGGAAATCATACCAATGTAACTATGGCACTTTAAATAAGCTTTACTTCACCTCTAGATATGTTACTTATTTAGAACTTTCCCATAAGTGCAAGTTTGAAGTAGCTGTGATTACCTAAGTCCACTATTTAACATGGATCACCTTCTCACCCTGATATAAGCATATTCTATAGTAACAGTCTACAATTCCCAACAGCCTTTTTTGTTTGTTTTGTTTTCCAGATTATTCCATATAGACCCTTCCAAATCCAAAAAAAAAAAAAACAAAAAACAAACCTGCCTTCTAAAACAAATTTACATCTCAGGAATTAAACCTATTACTCCTGAACTGGCAGGACTACTATTCATAAAACCCAGCTGAAGACCAAGTCTTCCCATTAAAGGTATATCTTAATCTCTCTAAGCGAAGAAGAAAGTAATTTTGCTTGCCACATTAGGAATAAGAAAAGGTCCAAGTCACTGACAAGACTGACTTGGCGCCAGGAACTGGGTCTTAGTTCTTTTGCTAGTCTCATAGCTGCATGTCCTCAGCGGAGAACACAGGGTGAACATAATTAAGGATTAGAAACTGATGGAAGTGCACATCCCTCAACAGAGGTGGTTCTTTGCTTTCTCAAGTGATTATTTGAGTGAAAATGTCACTTATACAGAGCTGCTATCGGCTATTCTCTTGTGCATCTACTGAATTCTTGTTGGTAGCCAGTAGAAATTGTTAATCCTTCTCAGCTTTGTTTGCAGACTAATTACAAAAGCACAATGAGTGTTTCTAACTGATAACTAAGGTGCAAATGGAGAAAGAAAAATATTTTTAAAATATAGAAATGTAAATCTTATTCTGACCCTCTAAGGACATCAGGCATGCAGATACTGAATGTTATCTGCTCAACAGAGAAACTAATCAATAGCCCATTTCCAACAGGAGTACTAGGGAGCAAAGGGTATTTTAAAGTCTGAATAATCATAGCTATTTTGCAAATCTAAGCAAACAAAACAAAAAAAATCAATAAATCTCCCTCTGGTTCTAGGCCTAGATGCCAGCCAGCCTAAAAAGAAATAAACAGTGGTATTAAATCATCTTTTTAAACTTCTTTGACTGTTAGGTCAAAAATGACAACTGCTTTAGATTAAATGTAGCTATTCTCTTTACATCTGTGTTTGTCAAGAGTTTCTGAAGATTTCCCACCCTTAAGCAGAGAGAGTGAGGTCTGAAGTTCAGGAAAATCAAGAAAAAAAAAAAAAATAAAAAAATCAGTGTTTCCTCTGTAAGAGATCTTCAGTGAAACCCTAAAAAGAAACGTAGTTAACAGCAATCATACACAGAGCTGGTAAAATATTCAGGCTATAAGGAATGAGAATAAGATCAAGGAATTCCAGCAGATTTGCTTCAATCCTGTAAATCCTACTTAGAAGGGTAGAACACAGCTAGTCAGCTTTCGCATAATTCTTTCCCCACTATGCAGTCACGTACAGGTCTCCACAGAAATTTTCTTAACCAGTGGGCTCAGCACCAGGAGCAACAGAACCCAGTTTTCTTTTATGCTCCAGCAACAATATTATGGAGTGGTACAAGCCCTGAACTCAGAGTAGATGTTGTCATGTACTGCAGTTACACATAGTAACTATCAATGGAATGACCCTAAATGTAAGCATGTCATTAAACATGTTTATACACCCAATATAAGCTTAACATGAGATGTGGAGAAACTGCAACTCAAATTACAAATGACAATCAGTAACGTGAGTCTTTTTGGTTACTGCATGGGATTCTCAGCCAAAAGAGCTGCTTGAGTACTTTTTAAAGAAACTATAAAACCTGCATGTTTCAGATAAATGCATCTGAAAAGCATTCCCTTTCCTCCCTTCTTCCTCCAAATATACACATTCCTTTACTGACTGGAAAACCTTAGCATGGTAGTTTTAAGCTTACAGTAGGCATATAAAGAGCCAGGGAAAATAAAAACTGAACTTGAGAAGCTCACTGTGAAGCGGTAAAAAACAAGACTTAGTGAGAATCTCAATTAGTGAGAACTAAGCAAAATTTCAGAAGTAAAAATACAACAAAAAAGTATTACATTTGCTGTTACAGATTGTTACATAATGATGTGGCTCTTGACAAACACTACATTTGGTACATTCAGCATAGTTGCTAACTTAAGAGGTGCAAAACTATACTTTATATTGTATTTTAATACAAAGAAAAACCATCACCAATACAAGTGAATTTAGAATTAATTTGTTCCTCATTACCACCTTAGCTTGTCTCCTGCAGAAAAAAGAATTAGCAGGTAGCTCTCCTTCTCAGAGAGCATCTTATGGACTGAAAATTCAATGTCATATAACAGAAGCATTTTCCCAAACTCAGGTGTGAATGTAATGTTCTTAGTGACCCCCGAGTCCTCCGAAGGCTCCATCTATACCATGATAGCAACAGCACAGTAAATTACTCTCTGGGATAACCCACTAATGAATATTTAAGTAACACTCAATGGCAACTGCTTCAGTAACTTGAAAGCATACACTTGAGCAAGATTTATGTGATGAAGAGGTGTAGACCTGGGGCTCCACAGAAGTCATCTTCAAGCCAACTACACATTCATGAAGTCTGCAGGTATCACATTCCCCATTTGACTGTTACTTTTTCTTTATGCTCCAAAGAATTCATAACATAAATGGTTATATTGCTAGTTCTCTGAGGAACTGCAATTTTTTTTAGTATCAATTGGGTACTGGTCCTTAAACTAGGACCTGTTTGCAGTTTTGTGTTACTCTAATGAAAAATAACAAAACTAACAGTTAATTATACAATTTCAGTATCAGTACATGCTTGAACTTTCCACCTTTTAGCCATGCTGCCCCTCAAATAAACAATGGGGCATTTTGCTGTAGACTATTATTCACCCACACCGACCAACAGTCTTGTATTATTTTATTACAGTACAGACAACATTATCAATCTGACACGACACTGTACCTGCAGATCAGAGGGTCTAAATCACAAGTGTCTATATTAAAGATATATTTCATCCTTACCAATACATTGTGTATTAGCAAGGTATTTTGCTGAAGATTTCTTTCTTGTTCTGCAGCCTTCTTGTAAATCAGCAGGAATTAAAAAAATTTCAAGAGGAACCAAACTGTGTATAAATACCAGTACGAATATGAGTCACGGTGTTACTATCCATTTTAAGTTGGCCAAATCTCTGGGCCTGAATGCTTACTGATAGCAGCTCCTAAGTTAGGCAAAAAACTTATATACAAAGAGAGGTCACCCTTTAACTTCAAAAATATGTTTACACACATTCCTAGAAGATTTTATTTCGCAGTGAGTACCTGACTCCACACTGCTGCTGGCTGGACAACTCACTGCAGAAATCCTTAAGACTGCGAGACCCAAGAACTTCATGCCAACAAACTCAGCCAATGGTCAAGAAGGCTGTTCTTCCACCCTGGAAACAAAGATGCTGTCGAGATCCACACAGCAGTGCTGACATATCACTTGATTTCAAACACTCACAGAACTGTATTTTTCACTTATTTTCCAAAGACCCCAACTTTAATTGCTTGTCTGCAGTCCCTTTAACAAAGCACATTATGCATAACGTGTGATATTAGGAAACCTCCTCAGGAGTTTGTTCACTTTGCTTGAAGTTAAGTTTCTCTGGGGTGACAGTGTCTCCTCATCCTCGTTCTCCCTGCGCTCCTTCTGAAACAGGAAAAGAAAGCCCAGAATATTATCTCTGTTTATTTTCCACCTTAACACTCACTCTCATAGAGTGCTAATAATTGTATTGGAATGTTTATTTCAGAAGAACACTATTTCTTTAAGGAAAACTCATAATAACATTTGGCTAAATAATCACAAGGCTTTTAAAACCCAAATAGTCTTCTTTAAATTGTGAAATTAATGAATAACTAACATTTTGTGAAGATTATATCTTTCCATATTCTTAATTAACAATATTATAAGCTTATAATAGCAATACAAACATGTTTTACCTTTTACTTTCCAGTTTTCAATTTGTTTTTATTGTAATCTACCAAATAATTGGAGGACAATTTTTCATTTATGATGTCAAACTGCAGCACTAAAAAGCTATTTATTAAATGATGATCCTATTACTAAAAACATAAAAACTTGAAACCAGTTTAAGGACAAGTTTTGTACCTGTATCAACCTTTAGACTTTGCTTTAACAGTGTTGAAATTTTAGAGATTAAAAATTGGAGCATATTAAGAGAAATTAAGAGAGTTGGCCAACAGCAACTGAACTCTACTTCAAGAATTTGACAACACAGAAAGGACTGGATGTGACTATTGTTTTATCCCTAGTTATAACATACAAAACATCTAGTCCCCTCCCATGCTCCTTTATTTTAAGGAAATTCCAAATTCAAAAAGGAAGAGCTGTGTTCCTGATGTACATCATCCTGCATCTCTCCTACAGTTCAGCTGGCTTTAGCTCAAATCAAATTGTTCATGGAACACTTATTGTTGGTACACAAATATGACTGAGGGCTTCTCTTCCTTTCCTACCACTAGCCCTAAAGAACACCAAATTGGCTTTAATTACTTCTGCCCTTGCCACGCAGTCATAGAACATCTGGATCTCCTTGGCACAAGCTGTATCATTGAAGTCATTCTGCTTCCAGCAGGCCATCATTACTGACATCTCTGTAATGCAAGTTGCGTCTAGAAGGGAAAAATAAAACAATGAAAGCTTAGGTATGCAAGATTTGATTCTAACATCCTCCACAGTACATAAATCTTCAAAGAGAAGTTTAAAATGAGGTAGAGGAAGATGAGAAAAAACAAAAGTGAAGTAAACAGCAGCATCTCATCATTGCTTCCATTAGAGAAGAAGCTCCTAGCACAAGGATTAGCACAGTCAGAGCCATCTGGTTGTTACATTTTGATAAAGCATTTATGTTAACAATTCAAAGCGCTTTATATGCAGGACTTGCACGTGGAATATTGTAAAATACAGACTGAGGATTGGAGTATGGGAAAATACTCTTTTCTAAACACCTCAAATTCCATAGCACAAACCCGACCCCCTTGCCTGCTGAAATGCTCCTGGTCTTTTGTCCAACTTCCCAAGGGGATGCTAAACAGCTACTACAGATGTTTTGTTTTGCGTTTTTCCTCTGCATTTCCTTAACGTTCAGCAAACGGAGTTACACCACAGCTTTCCAGCTGCAACATTTAGAAACCTTACAGAAACGCCCCTCAGAGCACAGGGCGCCCCCCAGCAGGGACCTGAGCACGCCCTGACATCACACGACCCTTCCCGGGCTGAGGCAGCGGGGCCAGCTACCAGGGACGAGGCTCGGGGACGCCGCGTTTACCGGCCCCGCCGCCGGGAACTCACCGCCCGCCGTCTCCCTGCGGTTCGCCACCTTGTCGGCCAGCACCAGCGGCCGGGTGGGGCGGACGAGCGGGGGCCGCTTCTTCTGCCGCCACTGCCCGCTGACCCAGCGGCCCACCCAGGCCGGGTACGCGGGCGCCGCCATCTTGTGTGCGAGGGGCCGCCCCCGTGAGGCGGCGCGCGGGCGGGCGGGCGGCGCAAGCCGGGCCCCTCACGGCGCCCTGAGGCAGGGCGAGTGAAGCCGCCTGGGGCGTGAGCGGGCTTCTCTGCGCCAAAGTCCGTGAAAAAGTCAGCACCTCTTCGCAGCTTCTGTGCTACACGCTAACAGTTCCCTCAGTTCACACCTCCAACCCTTTTCTGCTGCAAACCACCTGGGAATCATTTTTTTGTGTTATTTTTAAAATAGTATTTTCTTAAGAGTCCAATTTTAAAAATACGAGAACGCATTTCCAAGTAAACAAAAGTGATTTTGCTTTTTCCTCTTCAGAACCAGACTGGCATTTCTTCAGATCCAAATTCAAACACTGACTGGAAGTTCTGAAGCATTTTGGTAGGGAATATCTACATTTCTCTGCTTCCTTTTTTATTTTTTCCTGATAATACAGGAAATGAGCTATATTTCTAGCTTGGCTACCAGTGGAAAAGAAAAACAAACTGACACGTTCAACATAGAGGGCTTGCATCCTGCAACTCTAAATGTTAGAAGTCTTTCAAGCTCCACACAGAGAAGTCACTTCAGTGCTCAACATTCCCATTCTTGTGAGGTTGAGCTGCTCGTATTTTGCCTCTTCTATTTACACCCCCTGATAAACACTTTTCTCTGCTGCATTTGACTGCTGTAATTACTAACATGCCTTGCACAAGAACAAAAGGGAAGCAGCAAATGTTAGGACGTAAGAGAAGTTGAGCTGCATTCACTGTAAATCAACCTCCCTTTTTCCAAATTACATTAGCTAATGGTGGCAGCACCTTCAGGTACATTCACCTTCAAAAGCTGATCTCTCTTTTAAACAATTTCAAGAAAAATAGGGGGGAAGCTGGGAAAGAGAAAGGCAAGCTACACAAGGAGAATTTTAATAGCTTCCTGCCACTTACTGCTCTCTGCATTATAAACTTTTTTCTTTTTTTGGCATTCAGCCTGGGAGTGGAGCATCAGCCTAAGAAATTCCCAAGACGCCAAAAAATGTATGCAATTGTCTGCACACCCCACACTGATGCGTCTGAAGCATGGCACAAACCTTGGTTTCAAAGGGAGAATGTAGAACTACAAAAGAGGCTTGATACCCAATAGCCAACTCTCCCTATAGCCTGTATTTTTTACAACTGTTATCACAGAGTCACAAATGGACGGAGCAGAAGTCCTGACTTTTCAGGAGAAGTCAGAAAAACAGTTCTCTCAACAAACTGAACAGTGAACCCCACCGAAGTTTCATTGTGCATCCTGAGCATACACCTATAAAGAACATGTGAAATTCTAACTTTGTTTGCAGTTTTTCTTTACTTGAATGAGTATTATTAAAAGGTGAATCCTAGGCTGTGTTCCAGCTGAATTCAGTGTCAAAACCAAAATGAACCAGAGATGAAACTATTAGCACTAGATCTGAAAAGAAAACCTACAACACAACTGGAATAAGGAGCAGTTATGATGCTGCAATAAATGCATGCTAACAATGCAGTCCTAAAATACATTCAAGATATCATAACCACATCTTTCTGAACTGTTTGGATCCATCTTTCTTTGGGTAAATTTCTTGGGTAAATTCACCCATTTACTCTTCCCATACAACCTCATAAAACCCTTGCCTATCACTATTTATTCTCAGTTATCTCACCCTGACCTCCTTAACCTCAATGTGAGCTGCCCTAGGGCATCTCAGTTTAATTGGAGGTGCCTTAACTTTTAACTAGCCCCACTAAGAGGTGCCTCACTTTAACTAACAGTAAAACGAACCAGTTTGCTAAGATTCCAGTCAGTTCAGACTTAGTCCTGTCTGCTGAACTATTGTATTTGGATGTTACTAGCACTTAAGGCATTCATTAGCACAATGACAGAGGCAATGTCTTTCCTCATGTCACTCTCCCCACACTCCAGTGCTAGCCTACCTTGTCCTGAGCTATCTCCATCAGATCAGCCTCCCTGAACTACTTTGCTCACCTGATTAGATCTGAGCTGCCATCCCTAATCCCTGACTCCCAGACCTATTTTATTCCAGTCTGTGCTACTACAAGTTACCTGATGTCTCCTTATTTGCTCAGAGATGTCTTTGAGTGTCATGGTCTGTTTTGATCCATTCCAAGATCCCCCAAGCCATCTCTAGCTGAGCCATTTCAGTATTAGATTGGTCTTTTCTGCAGGAAAGAGTGTATATAACAATAGAAATTAAGATGCCAGTCATGTCAGGGTTCTGGAACAAATCCTGCAGTTCCATTCCTCTCCACCCTTCCTAATCTTTTTGCAGGGCCATGTATCTCTCGCTGCCAGCTCTGAGACACTGAATCATAAGAGAAGAGCACTTTGTTAAAGCTTGACATAGGCTTTGGCTCAGCTGGTCATATCACTAAAAGGATTTTGTCTCTGATTAATTTCAACTTGTCAGTAGAGGTCTCTGAGCAGAACTAAGGAAGTGGCCGCCCTGTATGTTTCCGATTAAATACAACTTCTCAGAAGGTGCCTGGAGATCCATCAACAACCTTAATTAAATCCAACCAAATTGATGACAGCTAATCATTAAGGGAGTGGCACTCTTGGGACAATGGGTGAAGAGTGGATATGCAAGGATGATATGGGGGACAGATGGCTGCTTGTCTAACACAGCAAAGCCTGTTTAAACAGTGATGTCCCTGATGGCAGTGTACCAATTCAATTTATTCTGCTCCTAGCCCTTAAGGAGTTATTTGTTCTTCCACCATCTACTGTTTCACAAGCCAGTTAAAATTACCTTCTGTCAAGGTATGACTGGAGAATTTTTGCTCTCATTCTCCAAGCAGCTACATTTTGGAGACCATTTCCAGGCAAAACAGTTCATTCTTTTTTCTCCCCAAATATATACTTCCATTGTTGCTTGGCTCTTAAACTGTTTCATTCTACTTACCATCAAAAATGACCCATAGAACAGTTCAGTTTGAAAATTACTACAGTAAAAGAAATAAAAGGCTTTTTTTTTTTTTCTGAAATGGTTTGCTGGATTTTTAACCTTCCATTGGACTTTTATTACTCCTCTCTCAAATTTCAAGATGCCATAAACTTATCCTACTTTTTCAAGTCAATTTTGAGACACAGCATCAATAGAATCTGCTGCTGTTTCATATAAGGAGTTACGAGGAGACAGATATTTTTAGAACATTAATGCTAGCAAATAAAGCTGTCTTGGCGGCTTTGAAATCCTCCCTCTAGTCACACAGTAAACAGGCAAAATGCACGACAAGCAGTGAAGTGACTCACCCTGGCTGGTAGAGGCTTGCCAATGGGTTTACAAGGGTAATCTCTTTATCACCTTAGTATTTGATATCTTTGCTAAAATTCCTGATTAGTCTCAGTTGTGTTTTCATAAATATGGGCACCTGCACAGTAAGAACAGGATTAACATAGGGGGTTGTATACACCGCTCAGTCTGAGTATCATGTAATCCTCCTAGTAGTCACAACACAAGTGATGACATTCAACCATTATCAGGCTGGTTTGGATTTAAAGCAGTGAAACGAGAAATCCACAAATAGCAGTCAAGAACTTACATAATACCTTTCTCCAAAATATTAATAGTTGCTGCAGTGACCTTCCTCTTTACTGAATCCAGAT
Organism: Netta rufina; assembly: GCF_964035555.1. Taxonomy (NCBI): domain Eukaryota; kingdom Metazoa; phylum Chordata; class Aves; order Anseriformes; family Anatidae; genus Netta; species Netta rufina. Next base: position 16,451,083 of record NC_140130.1, read on the forward strand.
ATTTGCATTAGTAGAAAGATGACTAGGATCATAAACTGAATTCACTTTGGCTAAAGCTGGCAGTAGTCTTTGAATGTTACAGAACAATCCTTTCAAATGAATGATTATGTAAATCAATCTCAAATTCTTTATTCCTGAAATAATTCAGTCTTAAAGACACACATTCTCACAAAGAACACTTTGACCAAAGAGAAAGAAGAAAATAAGAAAATAAAACCAGAAAAAAAATTATATCAAAATTAGAATCTAAGATTATCAAACAGTTACAAATATTGCACTTATAAGGGAGTATTTGTAGGGTAGTGGATATTCTTATTACAGTACTGATGTAAGCTACAAGCAAAGTGGACAGTAACAAAATGCATATGCCCTTCTAGGCCATGAAACCCAGCTTCTCCTTTTCTGCCTCCTCCAAAAAAAAAAATGAGAGAGATGAAAGCAGAGTCCTGGTGGGAAGAACTACCATTATTCAACATTTTGTAGTCCTTGGTGTCCAGAGAAGCAAAGGTTGGGAAGGTCAGTCAGCAGCCCGGAAAAGAACTGCAGCCACAACTCTTCAGCCAGCTGGGAAGATTAGCGCTTATCCTGCCACAGAAGTTTCCCTGGCAGGTACAGAAGTTATTCATACTACAAACTGGAAGAAGCATTTTAACCTTAATACTTGTGCACCACTTACAAACCTTTATAAATCACAAACATTAATTGTGACATATAGGAGAAGATACAGGTAGTACGATCTATTATTTCAAGAAAAATTCTGTAGGTACAAGGGAAACAAAGTTTGGGTGAATGTCTTTGCTGTAGATTGGTACCTGATATTCATTACCTTCTGCGAAGTTCACCAATTGTGAGACTGCAAAAACAGTTAAATCTATGAAGATGGTGACTAAGAAGAGAAAGCTGTTGAAGTTGGCTTGTGACTGAATAACAACCTCTAAGTTGTATTCTGAAAGCTTTAGAAAAAAAATAAGCAAACATTTGTGACAAAGTTACTTCATATCTGTGCAACTTTTATACCAGGATTAGCAAGGAATGTTGCAATTAGAAATACTCCTATTTGGCAACAGTCACAAAGCTCAAAGCAACAGCCTTCTGTAGTATAACACAGTGGAAAAAAGACTGTAGAACAAAGAAACAAGCTTGTTGGGCTGGGGGATACAATGTACTGAATACAGATAATAAACAGTGGTGAAGGAATACTGGTGGTGAGGGTTTTGAACTAATTCATGAAGAAGAGTCCCAAACAGTAGGTTTTTATCCAGGTTGCTAGCTACTCTTAAGTTTGTACATCGTATCTTCAACTTGACAATATGAAGATACTTGACCGTATCTTCAGTTGACAATAATATGCTCATTTTGCTGTGAAGGAAGGTAAAGTGAGGGTATAGGACCTGGTTAATCAAGAACTAAACAAGTGCTATGATACACAGATTGTTGCTATTGATACTTAATACTGTTACTCCTGCAAGGACGATACATTAAATTCATCATGTCTAATCCTGGTAAAAGCAGAAAAAATACTAAAAAAAAAGAACAGATGGGACTTGGTTGTTCACCCCCCACTTCCAGATATTCTGCTTAAATTATAGGATAAAATAGCAAAAAGCAGAATGTGCTAGTACCTGGATTTTTTATTGTTATGTTTAGTACAAAAAGCAAGATCAGAATTTCTCCTCCTGCCTATCCCAACAAAACTTGGATAAGAAAGGGTTTTGAGATATAGGTAATTAAAAAGACAGTCAAAGGGACCTGAATGATTTTCTATACAAATATGTGAAACAAAGAGAATCTGAAGTAACTCAAGACAAATTGAAACAATTTATTTAAATCTCACTAAGCTGTTCAGTAGAAGTTCCTATTCAGAACTAATGCAGACTTGATTTGTTTTATCTTAATTTACTTCTCAAGCACTGTGACCACTTTAATCCTGAATACACCTATCTATAATCTTAATCTGATTTGAGTAATCTACTTTAAAAAATAATTCAGATACATTCACTTAAGCATTCCTATACCCTGAATACCTGAAAAAAGGAATATAAACTGGTGAAGGCATTTTGGCTGAAGAGACATTTCTTACTATTATTATTATAGAAGGGAGATTTTAAAAAAGCAAATTTCTCCGTATTTTATACAAAAAAAAAACAGGTGCATATTTTATACTAAAGTTGTGCACTTTCCACATCTGCATGAACGCAGCTACAGTTGTAGATCTGCTCTGTCCCAATGCCCATATTTTAACACTGCAACACTGTGGTATCATCTGAGAAGCACACACTGGGATGTATATCGTTACCCATGCTAGTATTGTATCTATACCTAGAATATTATGAATTTGAGAAAAAAAATAGATTAAGTGATCCATACACAGATAATGGCTTAATTAGGGACAGAATGTGAATGCAGCCTGGTTCTCTACTTTTACTAATAGGCTTCAGGCTTGCCCTAGCAATGCATGAACGACCTTATAAAAATCAGCTAACATCATGGATTCTACACTTTCATTACCAAAAATTTATCTTAGGCATGGATAAACTCTAGCTATTTAGTCAGTAGTTACTTCTGAACAGGGGGGGAGAAATGGGGAAAAAAAAAATACTATTGTATCATTACAAACATTGCTGCATTGTGACCTGTGATTTGAAATCCCTCACACTAAGGCAACTCATCTTCCTCCAGTGCAAAATCAATTTTTTCAGAAAGGTACCAGCATACCAGGGAACAGGGGATTTTATTTATTTTTGTAAGAGATACAGGCTATGCAGTAAAGAACATTTATGTGTCATCACTTACTTTTAGGAATTCCAGTCACAGACCAGGATCATAATGATTTAAGATTAGGTATAGATACAAAAACAATCTCACTGCTCTTGATTCTGATCATCCACCTCAGCACAGAAAGACTGCATGGTTTGTATCCAGACTGTAGAGACTATTGGAAAGGCACCATCATTAAAAAGTATTTGTCTTTGCAGAAAGCTGCAGATACAAAAAAAAAAAAAAAAAAAAAAAAAAAAAAATCAAAGGCCCCTGAACTGCTGGCATTAAGAAGAGAACAAGAAGTCAAGATTATAGCTGGGATTTCAGATTTTATGGAAACTTAAAAGAACCAAAGCATACTAATTCTACTGTGGTTCTGCACAATACCTTTCAAATACTTGGTTGAAAGTTGTGAGTTAAATAATTTAGTCTCTCATCCCATTTGTGTCACCTGGAAAGTTAGCAAAATAGGAAAATTAGCAAAATTAGCAGAAAGAAAATGACCTGCCTATAGGTATCCAGTTACCCTGAAAAAGCAGGAACATTTGAGGCACATTTACTTGGAGAGAAAAGTCTTTATTGCTGCAATTTCGTAAGGCACAGCTGCTCTCCAAGGACATCAGTCTTTTATAATTCCTTTAATAGAAAAAGGTATTTGTTAATAGCAGGTAATAGTAAACTTTTATTGAGGAGAGTAAGTGGTGAAATATTTATTAAAAAAAAACAAACAATGACGATTTTGGATATAAAAAAGCCCCTGAAATAAGTTAGGGTACTTGAGCAGTCTGAAAACATGTTCCTCTGTAGTCACAGAAGCCACAGAGAAACTATACCAAATGCAAAATGAGAGTAAACTCTTCTTCTGCGTCTTATGTAGACACCTGTACTTCAAGAGCACCTTCACACCACAGAGCTGAAATTCAAATAAAAGCAGTTGCTCACATCTCCAGAGATGAAATCCAACGACAACAGAGAACTACTCACTTCATGCACCAGAAAAACAGTGTCTGCAGGAGGCTTTTCTCCTACTTCAAGGCAAACATTTGGAGTGAAGTAAGAATTCTCAGTCTCAACTTTCAATGCAATTTTCAGATCAAGCTCTTAGAAAGATGGGTCAGTGCTGCCTGGTCCTCTTGAGAAAAATCTCATGCATATAATCCCAAAATCTTCCCTGATGCGACTCATTCCGATGAATCATAGCAGTAAGGGCCTCACCCTGATCCAGGCTTTGCCAATAATCCTGCAGCCACATCTCTTTCCAACTGAAACACAAAAAGAGACATCACCATAAACCATTAAAAAAACAAAAGGGTCTGCAGCTGTAATAGCAGTAAAACTTTTTTTTTTTTTTCTTTAACCTAGGAGGAAAACCGGCCCAAGGAAGGTCATGACAAAATATGTTGTTTATGTGCCATTGTGCTCCAACTCATTTAAAGGAGCTTGCCATGAGAATTCACTATGGAAAACAAAGTTAATATTAGCTTCAGAGTATTTTAGAAATACCAGCATATAACCGTAGAGTTAGCCAAAGCAACTAAACTATTCATTGTTGAGAATACAACCTTCTATTAAAATAAAATCTTACTGAGTCCTCACATGATTTTAAGAGTAGCTTTCCATGGCCAGTATGCATATTATAGCAGTTAGACTAGGAATCAATCTTTTCGGACAAACCATTTAACAACTACAGAATTACAGCTAGTCATTACAAGCTCAGGTAATGCATGACAGAGAGAAAAATCTCCATATCCCTCAACCAACTTTCTTCTTTATCTCCAGACCATGTGGCTAAGTACATCATTTCTTTTTCAATGCACATATTCTTGAACTTTTCATTGCACAGACAGTGTCACATTTCCTGTCCCATTCACGATCTGGTGGACTACTACTCTCATTTGTATTATATTGAGGTATAACAATAATTTAGCTAATAATTAATATCCTTCCTTCTTATGATTAACTGATTATCTTTTCTCTGTTACAGCTGCTACCCAGCCATATCAAACCATCACACATTCCAGCAAGAAGGATCAAAGGTTATGTTCTTTTTAATTTGCCCATGAGAGTTGCCCAATACTTGTTAATTTATCTATAGAACTTTTGCTTCTCCTCCTAGTCACAGAAAAAAGTACAGTGCCTTCCACATTCACTCTAGACGCCATATATTAAAGCAAGCATGACTGCACTGCCCAGAAGCAGATCTCACCCGTTATTCTGGGAATAGCAAAAGAAATGCAGAACGCACATCAGTGGGACTTTCATTGTGAAGCAGCACACAACATGTATGCCATGGGAATTAGCTTTTGGGAATCAACAGTGTCATCTACAGTGGGACGTTTCTGCAGAGTACACCAACAAAGACCTCAAAATAAAGCTTTTAACATCGATTACCATGTGAAGGATCACAGACTGCGACTTACTTCCGCATACAAAAATGTCTGCCTACAGGTTCGTTTGTAAAATGAATCACTGGGACATACCATGAGATCACACTACTTAACAACTAAATTCATTAACCTCTGTTCAAGGATTGCCAATATGAGTTATATGTTTTTTAGAGCACACATTAGGAAAGCAAGTATACTAGCATATGTCCTAGACACAAGGATAAGAGGCAGCAGGTAACAGAAAAAAGAAAATGTTCTGCAGCTGAATTCTATGGCAACAACACTGAAAGAAATTCCAATATCCAAGTGAACACTTTGTCAAAAACATTAAATGAACACTTGACATTTTTCTTTTCACACTGCTGTTATTGTTTTTTAAGAAACAAATTTTACCCTGATTCTGTAGCTTGAAAAAAAAAAAGGTATACCAGGATGAACAGGACTGCACAAATATTCTGAAATTATCAACTACATCCACTGAAACACTATGACCATGAGCTACGGATCTATCTTTAATACTGGTTGTTTTTTAAATTCTATTGCAAGGGACACCTTACACTGGCAAAGGTGATACCCTTCTAAGCTCGTTTTCTCTCATCCTAAATAAACTGTGACATCAACATAAAATAGAACTAGCAAAATTATGATGGTTTCAAAGTATTTATTTATCATAGGGACACTGGCTTCTCTTTTCTTGAGAGGATAAAAAAAGAACGTGATACTGCACATTAAAACTGTTTAGGTAACTAGAAAGGTGCTGTCACTTAGTCTTCTTAAATTTATCTTTGCAAATTCTCCACCTTTGGAAAATGAATCCATATCACGGAAACAAACAAAACATTTCTCTTCACAAAGATGATGAGAAAACATTATCCAGTCCAAGAATAATTGCAGGTTCCAGTTCCTATTAAACAGATGTTCCAATCACAAGGAACACTGTACCTCGCTATTTTTTTGTACAAAGCAGCCAAGAATTCAAGAGATCATAGCTAACAACCTGTATCCTAACACATACAAATGGTTATTCCACAACTTTTTTTACATTTATTTTGGTGTGAAGCCCAGAAGTCCAAACACAAGTGAGGCTGAAAGCATAAGGATCTAGGGAACACATCTCCACACTCGGAGCTAAGGACAGCAAGGTGAAGATAATAATTTGCTCTGGCTACATACGCTCAAGAGAGAGATTCTGTTAATTCAGCACATTTGTCAACACTAGAAACAAATTACATCTGTAAAATAAGAGTTAAAGCACATACAGATGTGCAGGGTAACCATATTGTAATTAGGTACTAGTTCTAAAAATATAGAGACTTTAATTGCCTGTTATTTCCTGTTCCAGAAGCCTCCAGAGCCCAAAGTCACCCTGTATGTTTATAGTCAGACTTTATATATTGGTTATGAGACAGAAACCACCGTACTTCGCTGGAGATCGTCTTAATCGTACCTCCGAAGGTACATAAACATTTACTTTTTTGGAGACATCTTATGTTTACAAACAATGGGAAAACAACATACTATGGTTCAGCAAGACACAGAAACCTCCATGGCATGCAGCTGTAGCTTCAGTTACGGACCAACTGTACAGAACTCCTTGCTGATAACGACTACACAGAACGATGGAGCATCTTAATTTGTAAGTCACATAGACACCCATCCTGTCTTCTAAGGTATTTCTCTACTGCCATCTGCTGCTCAAGTAGAAGAAAATTTATGAAGAAGTAGAGAATACTCACTTTTATAGAGCAGGACACTGCACAGCACATTATAAGGGAAAAGCATATTTTGCTATCAAGACTGAGAAAGGTGTTGCTATATAAAAGCTCCAATAAATAAATCAGCCAACAGAAAACAAAAGATTACAAAGGCATTTATCAGATGATCATAGAATTTTCAGACCCTTTTTACCTACAAGTATAATTATCATATTGAGTAATTGATAAGTTATTTGTATTGTGAAAAATGCTTTTGGATCTAGACATGTTATGCTAGTAATGTGAACTATGAAAATCAAGTGCACTGTACTGGAAAACACTTGTCCTCCAAACAAACAAAAAGAAAAGGAAAGGAAAGGCAAAGGCAGACAAAGGATAACCAAATCGCACAAGGTCACAGAGCATTTGAACATATTACTAAGGGTCTCTCACATTCATCATTAAGCCACTAACCAACGTTACCATTCAAGTCTCTTTTTCAGCTTCAGTGTCACACAATATGAGAACAACCATGCCGCCCACAAGGCATAATATGAATTGTAACTGGAGATGTATTAAGAGATTCTTCAAGTGCCAAGCATAATTGAAAATTACAGTTGCTATTATTTAAAGCTTTTTTCTTCAAAAAGCATAGTACTGGTACATTACCTGTCTCCTCCAGAGAGGTCTTCAACATTTCCAAACCCAGGGGTTGGCATAGGGCATCCCATGTGCTGGAAATGAGCTACGCGAGGTCTAGGAGCTGGAACCTTCCCACGAGACTTTTTGTGTTCCTGCTCCTCTTTGATCCGGGCGTTCTCCCTGTCACAGACGAAACACTCGAAGCCATTCAGGTAGTTGGGCAAAGTCATGTCATTCACACCCCACTCCCGCCTCTCCAAGGTCTCTAACAAGAACTGGTTTTTGATTCCCCCGGGGTTTTTATACTCTAGATACTTCATGTATTCCTCTCCGTTCTCATCCAGGAAATGAAGATACTTAGCCAGCTCTTGAGGGCTTTCAAAGTCATCTATAAGAATGATGGAGAGGTTGTTTGGCATCCAGTCCCGTACAGCTGGGGAGCCTCGGTATACTGGGACAGCGCCCAAATGCATTGGACGCCACAGCTTTTCTGTCATGTAGTCATTACATATGGCATTCTCCAAGGCCAGGTGAAACTTGTACCTGGCAATAAAAGCCATAAATTCAGAATCTTCTGTAGTGGCTGTAGAAGTGTCTTTCAGTCGCTCACTGGGAAGCTCACGGTTATGCAGGCACTTCCCGTAAGAGTCAACCTAAAACAACAAGTCATCTTTACAAAAGGATTTTTTGCCCAGAGATTGTAGTCCTTATAAAATTCCTAATTTCGATCAGTTCCTAGCTACTTAGTTTAGCCTCACTTTCACTCCAACTTCTTTCCATTTTGAGTACTCTAGAGTCACAACTGTCCTTTAACAGATTTAGAAGAAAATGAACGCTCAGCTTCAAAAGTAGCACAAACTACACTACAGATAAGGCAGGGGGAAATGCAGGAAAAAAAAAAAAAAAAAAAAAAAGAAAAATTGTACTTATTAGAGGATAGATCAGAAACTGAGTGATAAGGAAAGACATCCACCTTTCTCCATATTAATTTAAAAGTCATCTTTCTACTTAACAGAAATCCAGGACTTTTCCAAACAGTGAATTCACACAGCTCCCTCAAATCCCAGAAAGTTGGCCAAAATATTTTCAATTTGTTAGACTGAAAAAATCTGATGGAGGGAGGTAGAAGAATAGCGTCTAAAAATGAAAGACAGGATGCTTGATCTGGAGTCTGCTTTATACTTTGACAATACAATTATATTTTTAAATGGTTTTGTCTTTACTTCATTACTGAGCAAATGATGGTAAGAAATGAATCACTACCTTTGGAAACAGCAGAAATGGCTAGGGAAAGGATGTTTCAGATAAGGAGTAAAACCAGATGCTTTTTTCTCATCTATTATCCTTCAGAATTTTTAAGAAAAAAGCATTAGACTGTTTTTCTACTCGAAAGAAACTGCGTTATTTCAGTTCATGAAGCTGCTCTCCATCAGCTGTGCCACAGCAGTGCAAATCACCATAGAATAACATGGTTTTACCAATGCAAATGTGGAGCAGACTTTCAAAACACAGCAAATTTTTCATTACACGCTGATATTGTTAAATGGAAGCAAGGCTTGTAAACGGACAGCCTTCCTTTACACTAACTTCAAGCTCCTGGGATCTCAGGAACTTCTAGCAAGACTGATCTCATTCAGGCTTAGTACAACTTGCGACTGATGCCAAGTCTGGCCAATTCCGTGACTAACAGCTACCATCAGGCCTACCTACTGCCATGCGGTGCAGTCTAGACCATGCTTTTGGGAGGCATACAACTAGTCTTTCTGTCCAGCTTGCGGTCGGCATGCTTCCCGTTACGACTCGCGTCTCGGCTAGAAACGAGGACAAACAAACCCCGTTAAAACGAGAACCTGCAGGCGGACGGGGGCGGCCAGGTGGTGCCACGGCCTCCCCGCACGGCACCCACCTGGATGTACTTCATGAGCTCCCGCACGTAGCGGTCCCTGTCCGAGGGCACGTCGCAGTGGGACTGCATGTACAGCACCGGCCCGTAGCCCCGCCGCCGCCACGCGTCCTTCTGGGCCAGGGCCAGCGGCGGGCCCCGCAGGTAGGCGATGCTGGGCAGCCACTGCAGGGTGAGCGGGTAGTCCGACTCCCTGCGGAAGGTGGCCGTGTAGTTGAAGAGGCGGATGCCGGGCGGGTGCGAGAGCAGGTAGTTGTTCATGGGGGATTCCTCGTGGAACAGCGCCCACGTCTGGTGGGGCAGGCGGGGCAGCGGCGCCTCGTAGGCCCTGAAGTCGGTGCCGTAGAAGATGAGCGCCTTGGTGCGGCGGTGCCGCGCCACCCGCCGGCTGCGCGTGGCCAGGCAGGAGCCCCGCGGGCAGTCGATGCGCTCCGTGTCCCCGGGGAAGTGCGGGAAGAGGCTGCCGCTCCACCACAGCACGATGGGCAGCGCCTTGTTGCCCCGCGTGTCGTTGTTGCCCGGCCCGCGGTACGACGCCGCGGCCGCCAAGACCGGGCCCGGGGGGCCGGCGGCCTGCGCCCAGCCCTCGGCCCCGCACGGCGCCTCGCCGCCCGCCTCCCCCTCCGCCGCCAGCACCCGCGGGACGCCCCACGCCAGCGCCAGCGCCAGCGCCAGCCAGAGGCAGCCGGGCCCCCGCCGCGCCCCGCAGCCCCGCATCGCCGCCTGCCCGGCCACGGCCGCCAGGAAACGGCCGCCGCGGCCCCGCCCGGAGCCGGCCTTCCGCCGGGAGCAGCGCGGGGAGCGGCCGCCAGGGGCGGCAGGAGCACGGCGGGGACCCGGGGAAGGAAGGGGCTGAGGGGGGGCCCGCCAGGAGAGCTCTGCCCCTCGCAGGGGGGTGATGGGGGCAGCGGAATGTAACGCCAGCCTGCTGAGGCTGCTGTGAAGCCTCCCTGCCCCTAACGCCCCTGCACCCCACAGCGGGCTGCCAGCGCACCCAGCGATAGCAAAACCCCCCCCGGCCCCAAGCAGGCACGCAGACACTGCAAAGTACAGCGAGTTTTACCTCCAGCTAGCGGCCACAATGGGCAAGCAAAACATCGAGTAACAGAACGGGTGGCTGGGAGGAGCTACACCTCCGCGCAAAGGTCACTTAAGGTGCGCTTCTCTACCAACCTGGGATAACGCGATATTGAAATACTATCGAAATGGTGAATTGATATTTGATATTTGTATTAGGACTACATTATAAAAATCTAACAGAACAATTCTAGATTTGCTAGTAATAGAAATGATATAGGCTTCAAATTCATTCCCTTAAGAGATAATTGCAAGTATTGTGGGATCAGATCAAGTTTGATGTAGGCAATAAAGGACACCTGTTAGTAGGGACACAAGCAGGGAAGCACTCTCTGTTTAAGGAACAGGCTAAAAATCCTGGAACATTCATGTTTTCTTCTGGGAAGGTTGGTCTTAACACTGCTCAGACTTGATTCAGAAGCATTATGGTCAGTGCAGAAAGACTGCCCTGCGTGCCACCCCCGTCAGCTCCACCACTCGCTCAGTCCCAGCAGGTCCGGGGCTCAATCCCAGTAGACATTGGCTCAGCAAGGCAATCTCCATACACACTGTACTACCACAACGGTTCCTGCAAGCACAATTTACTCCGAAATTAATGTACAAGATGCACAAGGCCCATCATTATTGCAATGTATCTGTCCAGTAGTGGATTCTGAACATAATGCACATTCTGTAGAAGAGATTAATCTGAAAAATATTCCATAGCAAACTAAGTAATTGGATGTTTCTACCAATGGCTGTCTTGTGCTTTCATACACACTATTGCAAGGTTATCAATGAAGTGTACAGTATCAATGCTCTAGGCTACAGTCCGGTTGCACTGCCAGTTCAATCTGAACTTTATTTCTGCAATTAGTCAAAAAAAAAGAAAACAAATCAAACCCCAAGAAACAGGAGAAAAAAGATAATCAGCTTCCCTGTTATCTTGACTCCGAAGCAGTAACTCTATTTCTCTGAAAAATGAAGACTGCAGAAGTCTTCAAGCTGGCATTGTCACAAGGTAACAGCAATACTTTTCCAATTAGAAAAAAAAAAATGAAGTCTTTGCAAAATGAAAGTTCAGAAGGGGCAGAAAGTTAAATTTTTGTTTATCTAATGTTTATCTAAGCAAAGTAATACTGAGATTAAACAGCACCTTTTGTCTGTTGGCTCTTGTTGAATTTCTTACCACCATTCACTGTGAATAAGAAAAAAAGAAGACTGAACCTGGTCAGCAGAAGATTGGATTGTAAAGGCCCACTTAGCTAGACTTCAGCCATTCCCATTTCCTCCCTCCCGCAAAATACAGGGTTTGGAAAAATAAGCAGTGTTTATTTACTAACAATGACATAAAATACATCTTAATATATTTTTATTTCTTTACAAATTAAAAGATGCATTGGAAAAAACAAGTGAAGAAAACAAAAGGTTCATTTATGATCTCATTTCCACCCCCACACCCCCCAATATTAATACTAGAAATTAGTATTTGTGGAAGTCTGTGGTTGCTGAGCCTTATATTCCTGGGAAGTTGTTTTTTCTCCCCCTCTGGTCAAAAATCCTCTAGATTTTGGGCTGGAGGCAACACATGGAGTAAAAAGTCAGCCACATTCATACAAAAATGAGGAAGGTTCTGTCATTGTGAAAGTTCCTCCATTACAATTTTCATACTCCCCTTTCTCTGTAGTGATGGGAGGGAAGACAAACTAGCAGCATTAGAAGAAAAATGGATTTATATACATGCTACAGTATATGGAACTAAAACCACAATCAAATATTTTTCTGATCTAAACAAGGACTTTCTTTTGAGATGTCAAGCCCAGGTCTTATCTCCTTTAATCCACCCACGCTTTTTCCTCACACTTTTAGTACTATTGGTGGCTCAAACTCCTGGGTATTTTAGGAACACTTGTTAAGTGTTCAAGCTAAAATATAAAAGCCCCCTTTCAGAAGTGAATAATCAAAGCCCTTAGGATTCTGAATTTGATTTACACTTGCTCCCTTTTCATAGGAGTCTTCTCATTCACCCTTGCAGAATGGAGTGGCAGAGTGGCCAAAATGGATGGACTAATCTGAGGTATTTTAGTTTAACAAACAGGCTTATAAAAAGGTTTTGTGCAAGCTGATCACTAGGCTGAATGGGGGAGGGCATAAACATCCACTGATGAAACTCTTTGCTACGGCCCTGATCCTTTCCAGTAACTGAAATCAGGTACTTGCCATACCTAATACAGTACAGTCTAAATCTGTTTTTGTATCCCCTTCCTTCTAATACAGGGTCCAAAGCAGTCTCAAATTCGCATCAGTAAAACTCAAATTCCTGCTTGTTTGCTATGATTCAGAATAGTGTGGTTGAAAATGGCCACCTCCTTTTCATCCAGTTCCCACACATCACCTTGTTTAAAAGTATTTTCTGCTTAACCTTAAGAGGCTTTTGTTCCCACCACCATCTGGATAGACAGGTAAGCTCTGCAGAAGAAGAGAGGCCATGGAACATGGATCATGTAGGACATCACGGAGCTGTGCAATGAGAAGGAAAGGAGTCACCACCCACACCAACAGGGAGCTCTGACTCTACCCCTATGCTGTTCAGAAGCTAGTTATTGTTGTTCCCTGAACTATTAATTCCTCCAGTACAGATCTGCACAGCAACTTATAGTACAGGGAAGATTGTGGAAAGAAATTTGCCCTCCTGCCTCCTGGCTTACCACTTATTTCTTTTTTCAAGGATTTCTGGTTCAGACAGCCACATGATACATTTGTGCTCTGCAATGTCACGTTTCCCTCTAAAAAGAGAAAGAGGCAAAATGTTTGGCTGCTTTAGCTACCATCACCTGACATGCCTCTTGTCCTCCCATCCTGCGCATCCTCTTCACACTTAGAGCATGCACACGCGCCCATACAAACACACAGCAACTACCAGAAATTTTGAAGGTATCGCTTTTTCACCCAATGTTGAATCATGTACAGTGAACTGAAAAAAAAACTACATTCATTACAACAGGATTAGCGAGCATGGGGGGGGGGTGAACTCCTGCCAAGCACAGGAAACAATTTAGATACAAGTAAAAGACCTGGTATCAAAGGCCTTTTTGTTTGTTTGTTTTTTTTAGCCCTCACCAGGAAAAAAGAAATTATCTCTCATACGGGACTGGGAAAGGTTGAAAGGATTTCTGCTTATGCAATGTGTATTAAAAATTATGGAATTGTACAGATTTCTACGTTGTCCTTTTTGAGGGCGCTGGGCCTTCTGATCAGGTCATTAGTGGAGGCTGAAATGTCACTGCTGAGTTCCAGCACCACTCCCTCCTCTAGCTCAGTAGCTGCCGAATCTCCTTGTGCATGTGACACAGGAAGTCCACATATGAAGCTCCCCCAGTCAGGCTCTTATCCTCCACCAAAAAGTGTTTGAAGAGCATTTCCAGCTTATCTTCTTGCTTCACAATTATTAACTGCAAACAAAAGCAATAGTGGATAGTTAACAGAACTAATGTTCCACAGAAAAGAGAAAAAAGCTAAATAGCTCAAAAAATCCAACAAAGATAACTAGAACCACTGAATATATTGCTTATGTGCTTTCACTTCTCTAATTAAGTTGGATTAAGTCTCAGCCATACTTAGAAGGAAAATACCGCATGGTATGTGGTATGTGGTTTGTGCAGTAGTATGTTATGTACGAAATAATTCTAGTTTCAGAACTATGTTAAACACAAAACTCCAAAACTAATACCTGAAGTTTTTTGAGATGCTTGAAAACTTATGTTTGAATCACAGTTTTAAGAGTAAATTCAGCATTAGCCTTTACATGAATAAGACTGGTATCACCTGCTCTAGTAAAAGTAAAAGGGAAGGGGACTTAGAGCTATGAATGAGGGGCTACATTTTTACCTTCATGTAGCGGGATCTTTGCACCTGAAGCATGTCAACAATAGATCGTACTTTCTTTGAAAAGGGATTTTCCAAAACAGGCAGGGTATTCTGAAATTAAAAACATTCAATACCCATTAGACAAATAAATAGAGTGCAATTTGAAAAATCTCAGCAGTTTCACCATATTATGTAACGTTACAAATATATTTACCACCACTAGCGTAACATTTATTTGACCTCAGCTAATTAAAAGAAAATAAAACATAGCATCAGAAATGAAGGTCAATTTTTAGTCCCAATTATGTATCACCTGTTCTCCTGTCAGTGGAAATGTGGCTTGTCAAATAAAGCCAGCCAAAACAACGTCAACATGCCCAGATGAGGGATGTCTCCATTAGTTTCACATATCTGCGCTTCTCATTGTTAGTAAGAATAAATATCTTTAAATTTTTTCCCAACTTTCTTTCTCATTGTTTTAACTATTGAGTGATTATCATAGACAGCATCTCCCACACTGTCACCCAGCTCACCAAAGTGCTGCTAATCTGACTGAAGGATGACACTCCGAAGAGGTTCTGGATCAGGCCTTGCTGCACATTCACTCCCACCCAAACGAAGATGTTCAGCCCATTCTCCAGCAGGTATATGTCACCCTTGGAGAGACGTTCCTCTGAGTTGCGGATTGCTGCTGGTAAGGAGTCACTGTCAACATCTGCTTTGGTCTGTTTTAGAGTGAATTAAAAAAAAGTCAAGGTTATAAAATAAAAACATATTAAGTTCTGAAAATTTCTGCCACTAAGACCCCAGTGGTTTACCGATTGCTAGGACTCATAATACTGCAATAGCTCAGACTTAAGCATTCATTTTCTTAGCTTAGCTTTCTTACTGAACACGACACAGAAGCAGATTAGAAACTCTTAGTTCGCAAAATAGAACAAAAGACTGTTGTGAAAGTATTCTGTAGTTCCAATATTGCTTTCTGGAGCAAAATTGGTACTTACTGTTATTCCAGCAACTATGTTACTGAAAAGTGAGAATAGTAGGTGGATTTTCCCTGCAACAACTATAATTACTACATAAAATTACAAGATGGCTTAGGATTTTTGAAAGACTACTAAAGAATCACAAGATTGTTGTCATGTGCTCACAGCTCAGAGAAGATCTCAACAAATTCACAAGAGGCAGTAATGTACCTATCACTGAAAAGAATTAAATGACGTATCCCAACAGATGGCAGATCCCAAATACTTCTCAAATTACTTCCCACTGATAAAATACAAATGCCAGTCCTTAAGGTAAGTCAAGACAACAGCAAGTCTCCAGTGTTAAGAAACTGAATTACTCACCAGGGGCAAGAGCCTGGGGTAAAAGAAAACATTTGTTTCTGCCACATCCATGGATGTGACTAACTGGCGAATGTAGGCACGGTCATCTGTTGTGACCTCCGGACCAGGCTGAAGGACATCACTCTTCAACACACAGTTCAAGTACACAGGAAGCAGCTTCATGCATTCAGGGAGGATCAGCTGCAAGTCACAAGCAGACAGAAGTTGGCCAGCTCTCTTGCTGAATAAGTTTATGCTTGACAGAACAAAGCTTACATGAGCCAACAGTGTGGTTTATATGTGAGAAGTGAAACTGACAGTCCAATCATAATGTGGACCTGCAGAAATAGTGCAAAACTTTTCTCTGGAAGAAGCTTAGAGTCCCTTTTAATACCTGAGCCCCTGGTTCAAATTTAAAGCATTAGTGTTTACCTGGCCAGCAGAAGATGGACTAGCACAGTTCTTTCGATAGCAAGCTAGGATCTGGGCACACTGGTTAATCAGTGCATCTCGGACAGTCTTTACTGGGCTGTTCAGAACTCCACGATATGCTGCACAGAAAGAGAGAAAAGAAATGGACAGCTATCAAGAGATGTCTCATGAACAGTAAAATAAACACTACTTCCACAAAACAATTTTTTTTTTATAGTAATGAAAGAGATGAATTCCTACTGAAAGTCTAAAGAAGCTCATTTACCCTCCTCTTATTACATATACTTCTACTCTCCTTCTCTCATATGCTTTAAAATACACTTAAAATAATAGGTACAAACAAGGTTAAGTAGAGTACAATACATAAAAGTATTATATTTAACCCATATTCATGAACAGAGGCCACTGTTTCCTATTCTTTTGACTTCCCAATTTTTCCTCCAGGAATAACTAGACCAGTCCAAAAATAAATACAAACATGAATTCAGTCAGCTTTCAATACAAACTTCTTAAAAATAGATAAGATTTTGTAGGATGGATAAACCTACACCCTCTATCTGCACCTCTTGCCCTAAACAACAGTACTATGGGAAAGAGCACAAATCTGTGATAAGTGATTGAAACATCAGGATTGTCACCTGACACTTGATGCAAAAAGACTAAACAGGTGTCACTGAATGACAAGAGGCATTTTAGCACAGTTAGAGGTTATGTTTCTTGTTACCATATTTAGCCTTACCATATTTAGCCAAGTAATTGATGAGTGTGTCTGTCTCACAGTTTCGATAGAGGTCAGCAAGCTGTGTGCAACAGTTTAGTGAGAGGTTGTGAATGCGGAGTCGTCGCTGTCCGGCACAACTTGTATATAGCAGAGCACACTGCAAAAGACAAAAATGCCAAGATACAGGAAAGTGAGGTCCTGCTACAGTAAGAAAAGTGGGGGTTGAATATACTTCATTAAAAATCAGGATTCAGATGTCCAGACAAGAAAATTACGTAGAGGACTTGCACAATAACTTAAAAGCATATGCTAAGGATGAGTCAACGAAAGGTAACAGGCAGCAAATGTTAGCAGCTGTCTTCGAAGACAGACTGTGGATTGAAGCTTTCTAGGTCACCATGAGACTACATATTCTGAAAGGTTAGGGATACAGTAAGTGACAGGAAGACTTCATAGTTCCTTGAGTGTCTAATAATTCAGCTTTAGAGCGATAATCATCTGCAACTGGCACACTCCTGCAGTTAGGCGTTGGTTCTTGTTTTGACATATTCTTGTTGACATTTTTCAATTGTTAACTGCCTTCCTTCTTCTATGAAAGCCTTCACCCTCCCCTGTCTCACCTGAAGGAGTGCACCACTGTCTTCACTCAGTTTGTCATCATGCTTGAATTCCACTGTGATGGTTTTATCGCAGTCCAAACCTGCCATCTCTACGTCAGTTGTGTTGCTCATATAGAAAGCTCCAAAAAAGTCAGTTGCTCGAATGCCTACAAAAGAAGGATACATGATAAATGAGCTGCGCTTTTCGACAGAATAAAAAGACAGCCTTTAGAGCCCTGAAAATCCTGTCACTAGGGACACTAATTATCTTGACAGATTTCAACAGGAATCTTTGTTCAGTCTTGACAAGGTGCTTAAAGGTCAGAGCTTTAAGAGAGCTTTTTGCATAGTCTAGTCTCAAAAGATTTAAATTAGGGGAAAAACCCGTTACTTCCCATGTGATATACTTGAAGTAATGAATTTTTTAAGATTCATTCATGCTAACACCCACCTGTGCTTGTGCGTACTCTCATCACAGCATCAAATCCCACTTCTTTCTGGACATCTCTTCTCAAGTCATTTAGGAACCTATCCTGGTCTGTCTCCAGCTAAAACACAATCAGTAATTCAAGTTTCACCATAAATCACAATTAAAAAAAAGATACACCACCTGCAGTTTTACCCTAAAAAATCAGCTCAGTGTCCTAATAATATAATGTCATGATAAAAGTTAACAGCATAGCTTGTTGTTCTCGTTCACAGAGATTGTGCGAAGACAAAGCTAACAAAATATTTTTGGTGAAAAACTCAAAGTAGCATTTTTATCTCCAAAGAAGTATTTGTTTGTTATGGTTTACACAACAAAAAAGAACTGGCCACTAAAGAGTAACTTTTACTCAAATCAAATACCAGTCTGACTCAATGGAGCTCTTACCTGGAAATATGCATACTTATAAATGGAGCCTCCTGTCTGGTAAGTTACTATGCCTAGCGTTGCCACATCCAAATACTGGTTTGGAAATAGGAACAGATCCACACAGCAGCCCTGGGCCACACAGTCTTTAGCCAAGTTGTTGTAGAAGCTTGTCTGAGGTTGAAACAAAGTCTAAGAAAGGAAGTCAGAGGTGAGATCAAAAGCTTGTGCTAAGAGAAGGAAAGCAAGAGGCAGATTATAATCACAGGAAAAAACACATTTAACGCTTCAAGTCTCCATTCTGCAAAATTCAGATTATATGACATCCTTCCTGACCCTGCCTTTGAAAATGACTGTAATGTCATAAAAATTACTACACATCTTGCATTAATCCTAAGTTCTGCATGTTTACTTTAACACATCACCTATAGTACTTCATGCTGTGTAAGAATACAGATCTACTTCTTTTTCTTATACCAGAGCTATCCTTATGATGTCAACTTTACACAACTGTGCCTGAGAACAGCCAATGAAGTATAATGTCAAAAGATATTAACTGTGATGGTTACACTGCATGATACCCTTCTCACACTTAAGAGCTATTTTACCCTGTAAGGAGTATAATGTAGAAATGAATCATAAGCATCATTATTACCTTCTCCTTATCTGTGTTGATCAGTTTCTTATCGTCCCTGTTCTTCAACTTCCCTGGGGCCTCTGCAATGGGCAGAGAGGTGTGGAAAATGAAGAGCTTGCCAGCACACTCAGCTGCCTACAGAAGACGGGGGTGAAATTGCTCGAGTTAAAAACATTTAATAAAAACATTTAGGCCAAAATGTGATTCAAGGACACACATCCAAGCATCTTTATTACTTCATTTCTTCATGTCAAGAAGGTACTACACACAGGCTCAGTAATCACTCAGCTATATCAATGGTACCCATCACAGGAAGCACAGCTTGATGATCTGTTTCAAAAAAGGAAGTTTCAGTTCTATTGGACCTGTGCTAGTTCCATGGCAGGGAGAAGAGGTCTGGCTTCAAGGAGACAAAGAGCAGTAAATTCTCTAAAGGCAGGACTCAGCTACAAAAAGTTTTGCACAAATGAGTTAGACTACTTTCAGCTACTGAATTTGTGGGAATAAGGCAAGTCACAGAAATGGAAAAGGATGTCATAATCTGACTTCCAAAAGATCATTAATTTTAAATCAATAGTCTATGTAAACTCCCGCCAATGTTTAGTAGGTCATTTTCTCTGATACACAGAGTAAGCAATCAATTAATAGTTCAAATTGCTTCTTGACTGAAGTAGTTACCAAACCTGAGTTTAAGGGGGGACTTGTAAGGACTTATATAAAAGACAAATGAAGTTATAAGAACAGATTTGGGTGGAATCATACAGGAAATCCATTTGATCAATACATACAAGTCTGAGTTAGATCACACACGCAATTACCTGAAGCACTAGAATGGAAGAACTTTTGGAAAATTTTACTACTATGTAATTAAATTTTACATATTGGTATGGACAACTTCAACAGATTGCACTCTCTCCTTTTATTTAAATTTATACCAGAGCTCCCAGCACAGGATTAGAAAGACACTCTGTTACAGAACTCCTCCTAAATGACATATGAAGGAGTTCAGCACCTGGTTTTAACACTGAAAGGTCTTTCCTGTAGGTTCTGGAAACTGGTTAAAGCAAAAACACTGCCAGGTCACCAAGATTAAGCCTCATTTCTTGTATTCTCAGCAAAAATGCTTTAAAAATTATATAGAGAAGAGATAGCTGGCTACATAGAACTGGAGGTACCTGCACTTTAACGGGTCAAGTAGAGAATGATGGAACATGAACTTCAGAGTACTCAGACTGAAAATTTGCTATGACAATACATTTACCAACCTTCAACGCTTCCAGT
Source organism: Netta rufina (assembly GCF_964035555.1). NCBI lineage: Eukaryota > Metazoa > Chordata > Aves > Anseriformes > Anatidae > Netta > Netta rufina. The sequence continues at coordinate 16,471,243 of NC_140130.1, forward strand.
CCTGCTTGAATCACAGGTCCAAAAACAGTTTCTGTTTCTCTTGTGTCTGCAAACATTTCTGGAATCTGGTCCAGCAAACTAGCAAGGAAAAAGGAGGAATTCAGGAAGATTCTATGTAAGTGGTAAAGCCACAGTTCTAGTTAGTTGTTGACCTATGAGACTGAGGTGGTTTAAACAGAAGTTCCTAACATGTCTGTGTTTTCTGAAGATACTTTTTTTGTTTGTTTTAAACACAGTATTTGCCATCCCATTGCTTATGTGTGAAAAACCACATACTTCAATAGCTGTTTGTGCTCTTTTAATATATTCCAACACATATTGCTAGGTAAACTCAAACTCTTAGGGAAGACTAGCAACACTTCACCTCTGTTTGCCAAACATCCTATGTGCTATTCAAAGATTAATAGACTTAATTCACAGATTTGTACTTGCTTTTGTTAATGCACTACAGAACAGGCAGGCAATTTTCGTTAACAACATGAACTGTGTCTATTTCCCAAAACCTACTTAGCTACACACCATAGTTTAATTGCAATTCAAGTGTAGTGTTAAATAGCTTGCCAAAATTTTGTTAATTTCTTTCTTTCCTTCTAGATTTCACCTTTCCCTATCCCCATTCAATTTTTCCATTGAACCAAAATCAGACACCATTGTTGTCTTCATTTATAATTTACCTGGGCATCTGTCTTAAAGATGATGATTCTGTATTCCTATAACTTTCATTCTCCACCATTTTGATTTTTTTTTTCCTCCCCTAGACAGACACTTCTGCACTAAATCCCATTACATACAGCCTCTGCCAAGCTGGTCTGGAAGCTAAATAAACCCTTACACTCCATAAATTTTCCCATCCTCTCCTTTGTTAGTTTCATCTCAAAGAGTATAGACTTCTAGGCACATAACACAACAAATAAGCAGTGAACAGGACACTTTTAAATGAAACACTTGAGTCTACCAAACAAAATGTTTACTCTGCACAACATAATTCAGTTTCTGTTACCTGACAATAACTGTCCTGGACTCGTTCACATTCACCAGGAAACCATCAAGGAGTGGCACAAACATGTCTGCCACATCTGAGACAACCATCATTTGTGGCTGCGCCAATGAGCTCTTGACGTTATAGAAGTGTAATACCTTGTTGTAAGTGACAAAGCCTACTCGAATGGCTGATTCTTCCATGTTTCCTTCTCTGTAAGAGACATACTTCTAAGTGGATGGCAAAATCATTACACAGAATACAACACGGTAAAGGGTAAAGGAGAAAATGAAAGGAAGGAAAAATCTTTCAGCTAGAAAAGTACTCAGATGTCCTGCTTGATCTCTTTGCAAACAAAAGCTTGACAGGATTATCTTTTTTTTTTTTTTTTTTTTTTTTTTTTTTTTAACCCCTGGCTTTTTTAAAAGGAGAAAGTGAGTTTCCCCTGTTTTGACTGGCTACAACAGTACACATTATACATACCTATACATACCTGGGCAGGTAATCCAAGAGTGACTTCAATTCTTCACATATTAGCCTCACTAAGCCACTCTTCACAGCATTGTAAGACACATCAATCATGAAAATGAAAGCAGGTGGACTAGGAAATTTGTTATTCTGTGGAAGAAGGGGAAGAAGTCACATTAAGGCCATGTAACACAATCCGCAACAGCTCTATAACATGGACAAACAAATGCTAGTCAAAACTCTAACAGTACTCATATACTTTTCACTCATGAGAAGTGATTGTTTCTTTGGATTACTTTCACACTCCTGCCCAT